>NW_024081731.1:361225-445433 GCF_003009895.1 Hyaena hyaena
GGCCTCATTTTATGAAGCCAGAATCACTATGGTTCTCAAGCCAGAGAGAGATCCAGCAAAAAAAGAGAACTATAGGCCAATATCCTTGATGAATAGGGATGCAAAAATTCTCAACAAGATCCTTGCAAATCGAATCCAGCAGCACATAAAAAGAATTATCCACCAAGATCAAGTGGGATTCATTCCTGGGTTACAGGCTGGTTCAATATTTGCAAATCAATGTGATACATCACATTAACAAAAGAAAAGATAAAAACCATATGATCCTGTTGATAGATGCAGAAAAAGCATTTGACAAAATACAGCATCCCTTCTTAATAAAGACCCTAGAGAAAGTCGGGATAGAAGGAACTTACTTAACCATCATCAAAGCCATCTATGAGAAGCCCTCAGCTAACATCATCCCCAACGGGGAAAAACTGAGAGGTTTCCCCCTGAGATCAGGAACACGACAGGGATGTCCACTCTCACCACTGTTGTTTAACATAGTGCTGGAAGTCCTAGCATCAGCCATCAGACAACAAAAGCAAATAAAAGGAATCAGAATTGGCAAAGAAGAAGTCAAACTTTCACTTTTTAAAGACGACATGATACTCTACATAGAAAACCCAACAGACTCCACCAGAAGCCTGCTAGAACTGATCCAAGAATTCAGCAAAGTTGCAGCATAGAAAATCAACGTACAGAAATTGGTTGCATTTTTATACACCAATAATGAAGCAACAGAAAGAGAAAGCAAGGAACTGATCCCATGCACAATTGCACAAAACCCCATAAAATACCTAGGAATAAACCTAACCAAGGATACAAGAGATCTGTATGATGAAAATATAGAAAACTTATGAAGGAAATTGAAGAAGACACAAAGAAATGGAAAAGCATTCCATGCTCATGGTTTGGAAGAATAAATATAGTTAAAATGTCATTACTACCCAAAGCAATGTACATATTCAATGTAATCCCAATCAAAATTGCATCAGCATACTTCTCAAAACTAAAACAGACTGTCCTAAAATTTGTATGGAACTACAAAAGACTCTGAATACCCAAAGTAATTTTGAACAATAAAACTAAAACGGGAGGTATCACCATCCCAAACTTTAGCCTTTACTACAAAGCTGTCATCATCAAGACAGTATGGTATTGGCACAAAAACAGACACATAGACCATTGGAATAGAATCGAGAACTCAGAATTGTACCCAAAAGTATACAGCCAACTAACCTTTGACAAAGCAGGGAAGAGCATCCAATGGAAAAAAGATGGTGCTGGGAGAACTGAGCAGCAACATGAAGAAGAATGAAACTAGATCATTTTCTCACACCATGCACAAAAATAAACTCAAAATGGATAAAGGACCTGGACGTGAGACAGGAAACTATCAACACCCTAGAGGAGAAAGCAGGAAACAACCTCCTTGACCTCCACCACAGCAATTTCTTACTTGACACATCTCCAAAAGCGAGGGAATCAAGAGCAAAAATAAACTATTGGGACCTCATCAAGATTAAAAGCTTCTGCACGGCAAAGGAGACAATCCATAAAACTAATAGGCAACCGAAGAAATGGGAAAAGACATATCTGGTAAAGGGCTAGTATCCAAAATCTATAAGGAACTCACCAAACTCCACACCCAGAAAACAAACAATCCAGAGAACAAACAATCCAGTGAAGAAATGTGCAAAAGATATGAACAGACACTTCTGCAAAGAAGACATCCAGATGACCAACTAACAAATGAAATGATGCTCAGCATCCCTCCTCATCAGGGAAATACAAATCAAAACCACACTGAGATAACACCTCATGCCAGTCAAAGTGGCTAAAATGAGCAAATCAGAGAACTCTAGATGCTGACGAGGATGTGGAGAAATGGGCACCCTCCTACACTGTTGGTGGGAATGCCAATTAGTGCAGCCCCTCTGGAAAACAGTGTGGAGGTTCCTCAAAAAATTAACAATAGAACTCCCCTATGACCCAGCAATAGCACGGCTAGGAATTTACCCAAGGTATACAGGAGTGCTGATGCATAGGAGCACATGTACCCCAATGTTCATAGCAGCACTCTCTACAAGAGCCAAAACATGGAAACAGCCTAAGTGTCCATCAACAGACAAATGGATCAAGAAGATGTGGTTTATCTATACGATGGAATACTACATGGCAATGAGAAAGAATGAAATCTGGCCATGTGTAGCAACATGGATGGACCTTGAGGGTGTTATGCTGAGCGAAATAAGTCAGGCAGAGAAGGACAAATAACATATGTTTGCACGTATAGGAGGATTAGGAGGAACTTAATGTTGGACTGTGGGGGAGAAGAAGGGGGGAAATAGTGGGGGAGAGGGAGAGAGGCAAACCATGAGAGACTCTTGAATGCTGAGAACAAACTGAGGACTGATGGGTGTGGGGGGGAGGGGAGAAATGGGCATGGAGGGCACTTGTGGGGATGAGCACCGGGTGTTATCCAGAAACCAACTTGACAATAAACTATTTGTAAATAAAAAAAAAAAGACTCCAAGAACATGGGATCATTGACTGAAAAGATTGCCCAGGGAGATTCATGGGAAAGGATAATTTCTGTGGTTCATTAATTATTCTTCAGGCAGGCAATAAAGACTGAACAAGTATAATGGAGAGAAAAAAGTTTCCTCATCACAGCTATGTAATTTAAAGAGACTTAAGTTTTAAGCAAATAAAATCACTGTTATTTGGCCCCCATTGAAAGGCAGGAGCTGGAGTTAGTTGGCTTTGGATACTTATTTACTTCTATCACTATGTCAAGAAGACTGTGGAGTACTGAAAACACTTCCAAAAGAGCCTATGTTTTAGATGTTTTTATTTTGTCAAAGCATCAACATGTATTATTTTTCATCTTGTGAATGCATATCTCCACCTTCTGCACTCTCCCCTAGTTTTTCTCCATCTCAAGCCTTCCCTTCTAATTTGCCAAGCTCAGAAGAAATCTCCTTCTATGGAATGTGACTAACAAAGAATACATTGAACACTTAATGGATAACTGTAAAAACATTTAATTCTTTATCTTGAAGAATATACAATTTTAAGAGTAAAAGCATTATACCAATATTAAAGTGAAGAAGAAGTATTATTTTAGTTGCTAAGCAGAAGATGAACCTGTCTGAAATAATGTGTCTCTAAGTCATCAGAATTCAACCAGAGAAGCAGAATCAGTAGGAATGATGGATGGATGGATGGATAAGTAGGTAGGTAGGTAGAGAGATTAGTGTCTGAGTGGAATAAAGGTGGCAGGGATATTTATTACAAGGGATTGTCTTACTTGATTATGAGAGCTGGTTAAGCAAGTCCAAAAATCTATCAGGCAAGTATTTAGAAAGGGAGGATCATGGGTGGGCTTGCACATAGGGGCAGAGTTAGTGGTTGTCCGTGGGTAGAATTTCCTCAGCCTTGCTTTTAAATTCTTCTCACTGATTTAGTCAAGCCCATTGAAATTACCCAGGGTAATCTACCTTAAAGTCATTTGATTAGGGATTTTAAGTTCATCTGGAATGTTCTTTCATAGCAACTCCTAAAATAGTGTTTGAATGACTGGGAACTGTAGTCTAGCTAGAATGACACATGGGGAAAAAACAGGGAATTTGCCTTGTAAATTTGTATTCTGGGAATCATTATTGGGATATGTTTAGCAAATGCCTGAATTCTTCTAAGACTTTTAACTTAAAAAAAAAACACCTTTTGACTTTCACATTGTTTAAATGTGAAAAGTATGCTTTTGTCTTTCCAAGCTGCCTATATATGTCAAGACCATAAGACATTTATTTTCAAATGTGATGGTAAATCAATCAGTCCAGTATCTCTGCTTGATAGATTTAGAACACCACTGTCTTTTGAACCCATTTCACATTAAAACAAAGCAAAAATAGAAATAGATTGTTTATAAGTTGCCTGTAGCATTTATTGCCCACGGAACAGCAACCTATACATTTTTTCCACTTCCTGTATTTATTTGTGTGTGTGTGTGTGTGTGTGTGTGTGTGTGTTGGAGAGGGGTAGTAGACACTTTGTACAGCCTCAGCAGTGAATCACAGTCAATCAAAACCGGTCATGGTTTTGGTCCAGGGCTAAATATATGACTCATTTTTGGCCAAGGGGATAGAAGTGAAATCTAATTATCCTAAATATCAGATAAATAGCCCTAAGTCCACACTGAAATAAATGATTGAATAAATTAATGGGGGAATAGATAACTTTCTTCTGCAAAAGAATTCCTAATAATTTATGCAGCTATTCTACCTTCAGGGAAGTAGGGTATAAGTCCCACTCTCATGTACAGACTGTGTGGAGTGCCTTCCTTCCAAAGAGTGGTCTGTGGAAAGGAGGTAAAAGAATAGTTTTTTTCAGTGGAAGAATCTAATATGTTAGTTTTTATTGGTACTGTAACAAATTACCACAAACTTAGTGGTGTATAGCAATAAGACTTCAATATCTTCTAGTTCTGTGGGTTAGAAGTCTAACGCTGGGCCAAAATCAAGTTATTGTCCAAGATGTGGGCAGGGCTTCATTCTTTTCTGGAAGCTCTAGGGGAGAATGTTTTCTTCCTTTTCCAGCTTGTAGAGGTTGTCCATATTCCTTGGCTCACGATCACCTTCCTCTGCCTTCAAAGCCAGCAACAACAGGTCTGGTTCTCACATCCTATCGTTTTGAAAGGCTACCTTCATCATGTTCTCTGACTCCCTTCTGCCTTTTGATTACAGTGAACCCACCCAGCTAGTAAGATAACCTCCCTATCTGAAGGTCAGCTGGTTAGAAAACTTAATTGCATCTGTAACCTTAACTTTCCTTTGTAATGTAACCTAACATATTTATAGTTTCCAGGAATTAGGTCACACATATATTTGGAGGGTAAGTATTCTGTCTACCACATCTTTTATTTTTATTTTTATTTTAGAGAGAGAGAGAGAAAGCATATACCTGCAAATGAGAGAGGGGGGTATATGCAGGGAGAAAATTTTAAGCATGCTCCATGCTCCAATTCATATTGGAATGAATCTGTCAAATGTTCTACTTGGGAAAACATGTTTGTGAGTTCCTGTAATCTAAGGGGAAAGCCGTAAGTGCATAGAAGCCACATGCTAAAGTTCAAAAGATGTTTGGTTAAGAAAAATTTTACTTCCTCTAGAGTGGGAGGTGACAGAAGACCTCACAAGAGAGGTGACATTTGCATTCTGCCTTGAAGAATGATCAGGGTTTGTATATATATACTTTAAGAGGAAGCAGAAGACAGACAAGCCAGAAGTCTTAGAACAAAGGTTCAGAAAAAGAGTGTTAACCATAAGTATATAGAATTTAAGTGCCTCAAAGATTGGAATTATGCCTGTCATGTTTATCACTGTGTCTTTCCTGCTTCCAACAGAACACACAAAGGTTTTCCACAAATATCTGTTGATTAAGTGAAAAGAAAATAGTTGGGGAATAAGTTGTGGAGAACTTGCATGCTAAATTAGTGAGTTTTGCCAGTAAACAATTTTTTTGAGAGAAAATGATTTGAACCATACTGTAGAAAGAGTAATTGGGTAAGAAATAAAATTTACTTTGAAAAATGCCGATTAGATAAAAACGGAGATGAAGAAAATATTACACTTGAACAGGCAAGAATTTACAATTATATTAGTCTTATTTATTTGCTAACACAATCACTAGTCTCTATTAAAAATTAGATTTCTATTTATATACAATTAACATATATTTTAAAAAGTCAGAGATTTATAAAAATAAATAAGTTTCCCACTCAAGTTAAACAACTCCAGGTCTCTATCTTGGAACTAACAGTTTTCACCTCTTTTACTTGCTTCTTTCAATACCTGCTTCTTTATTTCTAAATCTAAATGCATATGTCTAGTTTCTCTATTTTAAACTTAGTATCTTTGTTTAGTATCTTTATTTTAAACTTAGTATCTTTTTTTTAAACATAGTATCTTTGACTCTCTACTCAGGAAATTTTATTTTCTCACACCAATCCATAATCCCCTATATTTGGTCCCATAATTCCTTTCCCCCTTCTTGAGAATATATGAACCATAAATTGATATTTGATGCTTTCGTTTTGTGTAGAAACTTGTGCATGGCAAAGCCATGTGGACTGCTGCAATTATTATGTTTTCTTTCTTACTCAACTTTTTGTTTTTATTGCAGATAATAATTGCCTTGGGTGCCTGGGTGGCTTAGTCAGTTAAGGGTCAAACTCTTGATTTTGGCTTAGGTCACAATTTCATGGTTCATGGGTTCCAGCCTCACCTCGGGTTCTACACTGACAGCATGAAGCCTGCTTGGGATTCTCTCTCTCTCTCTCTCTCTCTCTCTGTCTGTCTCTGTCTCTTTCTCTCTCTCTCTCTCCTTCCCTCCATCCTTCCCTCCCATCTGTACCTCCCCCCAACCCAATGCATGCTCTCGATCAATAATAATAGTAATTGCCTTGCTTTTTATTTACTTAGTTTTCTATGGCTTTCAATGTGGTCAAAACCTAATAACCTTTCAATATTCAGTAGAATAGTCCTTCTCCTGTACTGGTCTGGACTGGGTACATCTAAGAGTGTTCTCAAGATAACATTATTCCAAGACATATTATCTTTGAAATTTCAGGTTCCTTTTTTCCTGTTGACTCTGGTTCTTTGATTTCATGATTTCTTCTTTACTCCCTGGTTTTCTTGAAGTATGTCCTTCAAAGCTTTCTATGATGCCTGGGGGGTATATTTTTAAAGGATTACGTGTTTATATGTTACCATTGAAATTAATATTTTAGGTGGAAATACCATTTCTGCCTTCCCTTCTACCCCAACTGTTCTGTTTCTGTGAGTTCAGTTGGAATTTATTTTTTAAGTTTTATTTTTTTTTTTTAGATTCCATGTGTAGGTGATTTGTCTTTGTCTGGCATTTAGCATAGTATCCTCCAGGCTAATGTGTGTTATTGCAAATGACAGATTTCCTTCTTTTGAAAAGCTGAATAGTATTTCATTGATTTGCAGATGTTGAACCATCCTTACATCCTCGGAATATATCCCAGATAATGATAGTATATAATACTTTTAAAATGATATTGAACTCAGCTTGCTAATGCATTATTGAGGATATTTGCATCTATGTTCATCAGGAATATTAGCCTGAAATTTTCTTTTCTTGTAATATTCTTCTCTGGCTTTGGTATCAGTGTAAGGCTGGCCTTGTAAACAGAGTTTGGAAGTGTTCGCCCGTCTTCATATTTTTTGGAAGAGTCTGAGAAGCGTTGATTTTAATTCTTTAAATGTTTGTTAAAATTTATCAGAGAAGCCATCTGTGGATTTTTTTTTTCTGTTGGGAGGTTTTTGATGACTAGTTCAGTGTCCTTAATTAGTAATTGGTCTATTTAGATTTTCTATTTCTTTATGATTCAGTCTTTATAGATTGTATATTTCTAGGAACTTATTCAGTTCTTGTAGATTTTCTGATTTGTTGGTGTTTGTTTATCGTATTTTCATATGATCCTAAGAATTTCTGTGTTAGTAGTTATGCCTCCTCTTTCATTTCTTATTTTACTGATTTTGTCACCCTAATGATTCCTAAATTCACTGCAATATTTATCCAAATCAACATTAAGTTTTCTTTTCTTCCTTTCTGGCATCCCCTGGCTTGTACCTAACAGAGCTAGAACCCTGAAGGTGAGCACTGTGGTGCAAACAGAGAGAGCTTTAGGCTTGAGAAGCTAAAAAGAGACCTCCAGAAAGAGTGAGAAACCCAACCCCCTACCTCTCATATTTTTTTCCACCTCTGTGTCAGTGCTACGCTATTCTATCCAGATTTTTTAAAGATTTCAGATAATAATATAGCGCATGACCCATATATTACCTAGGGGACTTAGCACAGCCTCCTTAATCAAACATGAGTATTCACACTAAGTGTGTGTGTGTGGGTGAATAAAAACGATAATTAGTTTTCCACATTTTAAGTCACTTTGATAGTAAATTAGTTCAAATAATGTCAAGTTTTGCTGCCAACTGAGTTTTAAAAATTTCTACCTCTCAGAATTTTGAATTTAGGAGTTGCAGATAAAGTATTATTGAATTTTTACCTCTTATTTGGCCTTTGAGCTTTAAGTATTGCCTTCAACTGCTCAGCTCGTTTAGGATTTTTAGGTATGAATCAATATGCAAATTATTCACGTCTTGCTTTGCAAACTTAAGGTTGTCATTCCCTGCTCTGTTAAGTCAGTCATCACTTGTCCATCTGCTTTCCATCTCCCAGACTTTGATTGATATATCTCTTCTGCTTTGGTATCTTTTACTCTAATCTTTAAAAAAAAATTTTAATGTTTTATTTATTTCTGAGAGAGAGAGAGAGAGAAGGACAGTGACAGTGTAAACAGGGGAGGGTCAGAGAGAGNTTCCATCTCCCAGACTTTGATTGATATATCTCTTCTGCTTTGGTATCTTTTACTCTAATCTTTAAAAAAAATTTTTAATGTTTTATTTATTTCTGAGAGAGAGAGAGAGAGAAAGAAAGAGACAGTGTAAACAGGGGAGGGTCAGAGAGAGAGGGAGATACAGAATCTGAAACAGGCCCCAGTCTCTGAGCTAGCTGTCAGCACAGAGCCCAACATGGGCCTAGAACCCATGAACCGTGAGATCATGACCTGAGCCGAAGCTGGACGCTTAACCAACTGAGCCACCCAGGCGCCCCTGTTTTACTGTAATCTTTAACGTTGTATGTTTTTACTTGTTTTAATTATTTAACTGTCTTCTCTGCGGAGTTTCAGGAGTACATGGAGATCATTGGATGTACGTAATCTGCTATGTTTAACTAGAATATACATGTCAAGGTTAACTAAAGGCTTGCTACTGATAGAATTCTGAAGTTCTATAACCACAATCCAGTTAATTAAGATGAGTGAGTTACAGGGCATTTGGTAAAAGACAGTAATTTCTTAAGCTTCTATCACCTGAAGCTCCTCAGAGATGGAATTTCTGGTTTAGAGGTACCCACAGGCTCATTAACACTGCTTGGCTGAAGTTGGCTCAATGATGCTCTGCTCCCCTACCCCTTCCCATCCTCCTTCCCTCATCCTCCAAATATATGTACAATCTAGTCTCTAGATCCTGCGGATATTATCTTATATGGCAAAAGATGTGCTGAAGTTAAGGATTTTGAGAGCAAGATTTATTCAAAATTATCTTGTTGGTCTCTAAATGAGGTTTGGAGTTAGACCTACCCAGAGAAGGTGACTAAAGAGGGAGCAAAGAGAGAAAACCACAAACCAAGTTTGACAGCTTCCGCCACAAAGTGAAAGACCCATGGTATGGCTGTTTCTTAGGGATGAAGCTCTGCTTGCACCTTGATTTTGGACACCTGGCTTCAGAACCTTGACAAAATACATTTCAGTTATTTTAAGCCATGAGTTTATGATAATCTGTTATCGCAGCTCTAGAAAACTCAGACACCAGCAGTGCAGTGTCGTATTACCCTCCTTCAGTGAGAGCAAGTTCACTGTGTTGAGCAACCACGCTTGTGAATTATTTTATTCATAATTTTAGGCAAATTGGTTCTATTCTATGGGACTCAGTTTTAAAACCTGAAAAGTAGGGTTTGTGGTCAATGAATTGAAATGTCTCAAATTCCTATAATAGTCTTGGATTGTGCCAATCCTAATCTGATAGTGAGGTAATTGATCTATTTCCATCATTCATATAAAGAATATGTAAATAAATCTTAAGTGGAAAGAATAAAATTATGCTACCTTGGAGAATGTTTAAAAAGCAAAAAATTTTCAGGATGCCTGGGGGTGGCTCAGTTGGTTGAACATCTGACTCTTGAATTCTGCTCAGGGCATTATCTCATGATGGCTCACTGTCAGTGTGGAGCCTGCTTGGGATTCTCTCTCTCCTCTCTCTCTGCCTCTCTCCCTGCATGTGCTCTCTCTTTCTTTCTCTCTCAAAATAAACAAATAAACATTTAAAAAGAGAAAGAATTTTTATCTCTTGGAAAAGCTATTTAGATGTTGAAAGCAAGGGTGTATTTTATATGGACAACTTTCTTGATTTGTTAGGAATACCTAATCTAAGCTTAATTTTTTATATAAAATTTAATGCATGTAGATGGTCTACAGGCATTTATATTAATCTTATAAAGAAATGTGTAAAAATTAAATTAATTGTGTTTTTAAAAATCCTTATTATAATTGTCTAGATGGCTGTCTATCTTCTGTAGAAAGCTTTTTCTAAATCTAAAATTTAATGAATGGCTGATTCAATCACAGAACTTTTAGTTGTTCATGAAAAGCACATTTAACTTTATTGCCATAATTTGGAGACCTTTCTTCTTGCATATAAGCTGCAACCACAATAGCCTTGGCTCTAATTCTCTTTCATGCTCTTGGGTTTTCATTTTTTTCTCTTTAAAGACCATTTTCAAATGAACTTTCTCATCCTTCAATAAGACCTCAGAATTTAGACACTATATTCCTTCAATACTTCCTTTTGACATGATGTTTAAATGCCAATTAAGATATCAAAACTAAAACTTACTAGGCACTAAGTATTTCCAAGTTCATACACTCTTCCAAGTTCATCACTTTTGTTCTTGTCAAGTAGGTATATTATTATTGTCCCCACTTTATAGATAAGAATATTGAGGCACTGAGAAGTTAATAATTTACAGTCACCTAACTATTGAGTAGAAAAGATCTAGGATTTTATGTCTGACAGTATAGATGCAGAGCCATGCTCTGAACTACTATCTCAGAGTGTCTTTCACTGTTTCGAGGGTTGTCTAACTTTCATGGATATTGACCTGCTATGTTTCAACACCATTAGCACTTGAAAGTCTCTGCAGGGCTCCACTGTATAAGGAATTTGGTGAAAGTTTCCTCTTTGGACATTGAGTAACTTTGCTTTATATGTATGTATGTTAAAAGTAGAGAATATAGTAACCTCATAAAATCTACTTAGCTGTCCAACAACATGGACATTTGTAAACAAACTGAGAATCCAACCGACCCAAAATCTCTAATCAAGTTCAGTTATAAGAATAACCACATGTCTGCCCTACCACTCATCCCTTATTTAAGCTATGGGATGCTTCATTGCCCAAGGCTGCAGGCATCTTACCTGACCACTTCCAGATCTCTATGGAGGTATAGGTCAAGAAGGGTTCAGTTTTTTCATCTTTTTCAGATTTCACCTTGACTGAGAGCCTATGAAGTACTATCTGTAGTGCAGAGAAGAGCTCCCTGGCATGTAATATCCCCAGGGAGGGAGGTTTTTCAGGGCCTGCCTGACAGAGAGCAGCCCTACAGCCGGGCACTCCTAGAGGAAAGCATATTTTCCACTAATGCTGTAAGTGTTCTGCTAATGGGGATTTTCAGGTTTGGATCATGTTCGTTTCACTCTGTGCTACTCAGCCATTGCAGTCTGTTGCCTGAGCAAAGCCAGAAGCAGAGTGATCCCTCTTCTCTTCACTGACCTCATCCCAAGGGATTTCTCAGTTCCATGTAGGTGGATAGAAAAGGATCTAAATCACAAGCTGCCTCTGTTCCAAGAGAGAAAACTAGGCAGAGGAGAGATAACTAATGCAGGCAAAGTTGCAGTCTTAGATTTTCGTGGGACTTCTCTTTGGGGCTGAAAGAAGGGTAGTAGAGGGAAATGAAGACAACCATGCTCTTAGAATCATATTACTGAATCTTTTGTACACATTCTCTGCGTCTGAATCTTTCTAACAGAAGAATGAGAATGTGGACACTATTGTAACTATGCAGGATTTAATAGTACTGGTACTTTTCCCACGTTGATCAGAAATTCATTTTCATCATTAATTAGGCTTTCATTTTCACTGAGTGTCAAAATCTTCCATTATTTCTTTAACAGTCAAGCACTTAATGGCATTTGTTGAGTACCCACTATGAACACACCCCTGAATGGGACTAATAGTTTTCCATTATATCATGTTGCTCCCCAAATGTGGTAAATTATCTCAGGATAAGGAGAATTTTTACATTCTTCAGAATGTCCAAAATTATTAAATATGTCTAAGATATGTTAATTCCACTTTCTGAAATAGGTCTAAAATTATAAATATTCCTAAATTTCTAAATGTGTCTAAAATTCTTAAATATGTATATTTTCTTGAGGTGTTCACTCACATCGATTAAGTAAAATGAAAGGTACAAAGGAAGATATGGTATAATCAGTCTTGTAGTGTTGTGTATGATGTTAAATATTTGTTTTATACGTCATTATTTAAGTTTCCAGGGACTAAGAAATGTATATGCTAAGGAAAACATAGACACTAACACTTAAGGGACAGCTTTTCAAAAACATCTTTTAGTAAGCACTTCCCTAGGACTCCTTATTTGCCAAGGATCATGCTAGGGTCATGTACATAAACAAATGAATGCTTCTCTCCCTCACAGTGTTCACCATCTAACAAAGAAGCTTACAGGTTAGTTCTATGTGAACTAATTCTAACATAATAACAGTGCTGTTATTAAAACACTTATGCTTTATGCAAATTAGGGATATTACTGTACAAAAACAAGGAATAAAATTAAAATAATGGAATAGAAAGGAGAATAAAGTCCAATTAATCTCCCTGTGGCATTGGCCATCTTGCTGACTCTTGTTTTGGCTGGTATGGGCAGCTGACATGTCAGCCTCCTCCTCTCACTTCCTCATGTGAGTTCCTTCCAAGCTGTGTTCTTAGAGAGGTTGCCATTCTGGATAGTTAATGACCTTGAAAGAGGACTTTGTAAAGAGTCGCATTCCCTGATAGTGCCTCTAAACAAGCTCAAGGTCTATTTATGGAGAACAGAGTCCTCACTACTCCAAGCCCTACAAATGATATGGTGTTTTTTACATGACCACAAAAACGCTAAAAGCTCTTTAGTAGTCCCTGGCGATCCTATGACATTCCCTTTAGCTAGTTTCTCCTACGGTAGAGAAGGAATTGTGTCATATTTACCATCTAAAGTTGTGCTAAGTTTACTTCAGAGGTATACCTACGTGTAGGTCATAGCCAGTTACTTGGAACTGCAATTCTTGGTGATTAAGGCAAGATCCAGAAATCAAACCCTCTTGATGATACTTGGTGGAAAGTTGGCTCACCCAAGAAAATTCAGGGACAGACCATATACTCTCAAATTAATAAAGTGGAAAGGGGCTACAAAGCTTCCAGAGAGCATAGGCTCGGGAAGATTCCAAATATTGAGTGTTGCAGGAGAGTCTGTATGAATGACTGGGTCTATTATGTGTACATAGTCAGAAAACAATATTCTTTTGAATACACCATGAAATAACTTCGGTTTTAAGACTTGGGAGGGACTGATGACATGGACAGGAAGGTGATGCATTTCAGGAGATTTACTTATTGCAAAGCACACATTTGAATTAACATTCCAACCTAGAATTCACTCAAGTGCATTTAGCTTATGGTATTTAAAAGTTGGTTAAAAATCACGTTTTCAAGTAGAGGTGAAATTTCATACATTTGGACTGTCTCTTTCAGACCCTGCTTTTATCACAGTGTTCGCATTAGTAAGCTCCTTTAGAGTGTTAGAAATACAATTATAATCCAGAACTCTTCACATTCATTCTCAAAGAAAAATATCCTGAACTCTGCTAGTTGAAAATAACTTGTATCGTCCCATGCATCAGAGCTTCTTCAATTACACAGCTGTGGCCGATTACACCTTAGTTCTCTGGAGATGCTCAAATACAGGTTTTGTGATACAAACAGACTTGCCACGGAGACTACAATTACCCTGCATTTTGAGATTTATGGCATCTGGCTCACTTTTAAGAAATACAGCAAGCAATTTTCAAATATTTTAAATATTTGTTATTTTGTGTGCAATTTATAACCACAGTATCTCAACCTTAATCAAATTACAGCTTCCAGTATCATTTTCAGAGAGGGGGATTTTGTGTCTTTGTAGCTTAAGGGCATAGGGTGCAAAATGATGGAATTTTGTAGTAGAGTATCTCTAGCTTGCTTTGTGCTTGGAGTCAAGCTTCAGTTTCCTTTATTTATTTAATTCATGCATTTCTTCCTGACCCACTTTACATTTTTGTCCTTTTAGGTAGTAGTGTTATAACTAAGGATAACCCAGGGGCCTGAGTCTTTGCTCCCTCGCCTATGTGGCTGGCTGCCACTTTGTGGAAGAACATAATGTTCTTATCGGTCCTAGTCCTATGAAGACTATGACACAGCTTCTTCCTTTGGGGGCCCCATTGTTCTTTTCTGTTAACCTCTAGGAACACCTGGCAGTGGCACAATGAATATAGTATATTCTTCCAGATGGGACCCATCTTCCGTGGTGGCGGGGGAGGGGGGGATCTGCAATATAAACCTAATGTCAGCCCACTTAGGACTTTAAAATAGGATAAAAAATATCTTTTCTTTATCTCCACTTGGAAATATATTTTGGACCTTATGTAAATACATATAGTATTCTCATTGCCCAAAAGACATAATTTTAACAGAGTCTTAACACCTCTCCTCACCACCTCCCCATTTTAAAGTTATAGGAAAGTTGTAATGGCTTCATATTCATTTTTAAGTCTTCCAGCTCAAATCATTCACATTAATGTTTCTTGAGTGTTGGGCTAAGCTAACCTTAGAGTAGTATCCTCAACATTTCAAGCTCTGAATATTATATGTAGGTTATAGATAAAGTCATAAGGGCAGGTAATGCTTATCCATCATCACCACATGTATTTCACAGGATTTTCTATTGCATGGAATTAAATTTAAGGTTGTGTATACTGACTATAAATAAGAAAAGGGTAATAGCTAACATTTACACTGCCTTTCCCAAACATTCATTAATTCAACAGCAAAATAAGTATCATACCTGCAGACGGAAAGCTGCCTAAATTTTATAACTAAATTATTTATTACTTACAGAATGTTTTAGTTGAACGTGATTAGATAAGCAGGGAAAAAAATGACACAAAGTGTTCTTTTCTATCATGTTTGTATTGAGATAATTCGATGGGCCTGACTGTTCATAGAGAATCCACCTGGTTGTGTAACTCACTACAGCAGTGGTCACGCAGCTGTAGGCACATAGTAACCAGCTCATAAATACTTTTCAAAACAAATTGCAAATGACAAATAGTTAAGAGAAGCAGGTAGCATTAGTTAGAGGTAAACAAATTAGGGATGTAGATCTGAGACCAGTGATTTGCTAAAGAAGGATAAATGGTAAATGTATTTGTTCCTACTTGCTGCTGTAATAGTGGTGGTATATAGTATCCTAGTTCATAGTTCTGGAAGTCTGAAGTCAGACATGGGTCTCACTGGGCTAAATCCAAGGCATCAACAAGGCTGCATTCCTTTCTGGAGGTTCTAGAGGAGAATGTGCTTTCTTGCCCTTTCCAGCTTTCACAGCTCTCAGCGTTTCTTGGCTCCTGGCCCCCTTCAATCTTCAGAGTCCGCAATGGCTTGTAAGTCTTTCCCATGTTGTGTCAACTCTGGCACTGACTTGTCTGCCCTCCTCTTCCATGTGTAAGGGCCCTTGTGATTACATTGACCCTATCTGGATGATCCAGAATAGTCTTTCCATTTCAAGGTCAGCTGGCCAGCAACTTAATTTCACACACAATCATAATTTCCCTTTGCCATATAACCTAAAATTTTCTAAGATAAGAACATAGACATTGCAGGGGCAGGGGAATCTTATATTCTGCCTACCACAGGAAGGTGATAGGATGTAGTCCCATGATACAGTGGAATGCTCACCCAGGACTGGCTCTAACTTAACAACTGTAAGTATCACCTTCAGCCTCAGCTTATGTCTCTGGAATCTCTACTATAATATGGCTACAATTGGGGCACCTGGTTGGCTCAGTTGGTTGAGCATCTGACTCTTGGTTTTGGCTCAGGTCACGATCTTGCAGTTCATGAACTGGAGGCCCACATAGGGCTCTGTGCTGGCAGCGTGGAGCCTGCTTGGGATTCAATCTCTCTCTCTCTCTCTCTCTCTCTCTCTCTTCCTCTCTGCACTTAAACTCTTTATCTCTCTCAAAATAAATAAATATTTAAAAAATATAGTTAGATTACTGCTGTCATAGACCTGAGCATCGTTCTCAAAAGCCTCTTTCCTACCACCTGTGTCCAATCTTGTCATTAAGCATTATTAACATGACATGTTAATAATATTAACATTATTAGTGTTGCCTCTTAAATATGCCCTGAATTTCTTCCCTTTGTTATATTCTTACCTTAGCTCCGATTACCATTACCTTTCACCCCAACAATTGCATTTATCTCTCAACAAGTGTTCATGTTTTAAGAGTCCAGAGTTAGTCCTTCTCTGTTTCCCATTCAAGCATCAGGGTGGGGTTTCTAAAACACAAGTGTGTTTATGTTATTCTCTATTTGTCATCATTTAGTGTCTCCACATCTGTGACTGCAGTGATTCTTATCTGAGTTGGGAGGATCAGAACCTTTTATTAAAGGTATTTTGAATGATGCAAATTTTACTCACCTGCCCCAAGACTCTAAGATGCTGCTTTATTTATTTTTTATTTTTTAAAATGTCTTATTTATTTCTAGGAGAGAGAGAGAGAGACAGCGTGAACAGGGGAGGGTCAGAGAGAGAGGGAGTCACAGACTCTGAAACAGGCTCCAGGCTCTGAGCTAGCAGTTAGCACAGAGCCCGATGCGGGGCTCGAACCCACAAACCGCGAGATCATGACCTAAGCGAAAGTCGGATGCTTAACCCACTAAGCCACCTAAGATGGTGGCGCCCCTAAGATGCTGCTTTAGATGTCACGTCCTCTTCTTCTCACTGGACAACCATTTGAAATAATTGTGTATGTGTTTGGTACACAGAATATGCACAACTACAGATACAGAGTAATTATTTGATCGTCTACAACCCCTTAAAACTTTGCTCTCTGGAGCTAGAGGCTTTTTTCCTCTCTACTCTTGATGGAAACTCCAGCAGTCCTTTGGCTTTTCTAAGTAATCTTAAATGATACAAAGTCATAGGATCATCATACAGAGTTGGCGATCATACAGAGTTGGAGACAACCCTCTCTTCCTCGCTACCTATTAAAATTTTCATACAGAGTTGGTGACAATTACCCAAACCCTCTCTTCCTCACTACCTATTAAAATATGTCCATCAAGAGCTGTCAATTCTGCCTGTTAGGCATCTATTGAATTTGTCTAGCTCCACATGTCAGACAAAGCACCCTGCTCCAGTCCAATTACAGTGATCCCCCTTTTCTTAGCTTTTCTTAGCTTGCAGTTAGGGAAGTTTATGGAGCCAGCTTTTCCTTTTTGCACTGGCTCTTCTTCCTTCAACTTAGGAGCTGTGGTCTCTGGACCTCTTGATCAGGGTGGAGGAAGAGGCATGTGGGTTGGAAATCTCTTACATTACTAGTAAATACAAAATCTGATTTCATACTCTCAGGTCTTGACTGAAGTCAAAAGCCTCTTCCTCCTTGGATATTGAAGTCATGGGTCTTCTGAGAACTCTCAACACCAGGGAGCTCTTACCTCTCTTTCCTCTGATGTAAGTGGTATACCCTTCTCTGAATCTAGAAATGGTATCGTATTTTAGTTTGTGTGCTGTCAAAGTGAGCATGATTGTATTTAAGCATCACATTTAAGCATCACTGTGCTGAGGCCTATTTGTCCTGGGGTGACCTTCCAATGGAGGAGCTTAATGTGGCCCACATCTAGTTATGGAAAAGATTTCCGCACACTTGGTGTCAAGCATGAGTCGGCATCCATTCAAATGAGATTTGCTGCCTCTCCCTCCCTCCTCCTGCCTGGAATGGCTATCCAGCCTCATTCTACTTCTTGAAATTTTTAGGTGGGAATCAGATCCCAGGGCAAGGGATGGCAGCTTTCACAGTGTTTATGATGCACTTTTGTCACTATTGTGAGAGCTTGTGCTGTTTTCCTGTATTATTGTCTTCACCTCCTTACTTTGCATCATCTCATGCAGTGATCTCATGCCTCTGCTTCCTTTAATCCCATTTTAGTACTAGATGGGTCAAACTATGACAATGCAGGAAGGAAAAAGGTTTCAGGGAGCAGGGTGTCAAGAGGCTAGAGTCACAGATATATTTTCAGCTTCCATCCATCTTCAGAAATTAGATTTGAAAAATCTAGGGGCCAAGCTAACAAGTCAAGCAATAAAATGTAAGGAATAATAGAGCAGACAATGATAATCTTTTTAAAAAATTTTTTTATGTTTTTTTTATTTCTGAGAGAGAGAGAGAGAGAGTGAGTAGGGGAGGGACAGAGAGGGGCATACAGAATAAGAAGCAGACTCTAGTCTCTGAGCTGTCAGCACAGATTCCAGTGCAGGGCTTGAACTCACAAACTGTGAGGTTATGACCTAAGCCAAAGTTGGGCGCTCAACCAACTGAGCCACCCAAGCACCCCCATTATTTTGAACTATAGTCACTGTGCTTTATATTAAATCTTCAGAACTTTATTCACCTTACAACTTGCAAGTTATAATTGGTAGTTTGTACCCTTTGATCACTTTCACCTATTTCTCTCACTTCCATCTTCTGCTCTTGGTAACAACCAATCTGTTCTTAGTAACAACCAATCTGTTCTTAGTTTCTATGACTTTGGTTTTTTAAATTAAAAAAAATTTTTTTATAAGTAGACTCCACACCCAATGGGGGCTTGAACTCTTGACTCTGAGATCAAGAGTCACCTTCTATACTGACTGGAGCCAGCCAGGTGCAGGTGCACCAGCTTTGGTGTTTTTAGATTCTACATATAAATGATATCATACCATGTTTTTCTTTCTCTGTCTAAATTATTCCAGCATTAGTAGAATAATGCTCTCAAAGTTCATTCTTGTGGTCACAAATGGAAGGATTTCCTTCTTTTTTTATGGCTGAACAATATTCGTGTGTATGTGTGTGTGTGTGTGTGTGTGTGTGTGTGTAAAATTCATGGCAGTTGAGATTTAAATTCTAGTTGTCCGGGATTCCCGGTTTAGTTTCTTCAGGACCATAAAGAGATTAAGTGCTAAGACAGATTGTGACTCTGAGTTTGGATCTTTCTCTTGAACCAATCTGACCCAGCATCTATATAGTTTAAGCATTTAAGGCAATAGACTTGAACAGTACTATTCTTTTTAATGATACAACTGATGTCAAGCACACTGTATACTTCAGTTGTTCTCTTCTGGTGAGAAAGTATTGGGATCTCTCTAAAATTTTGATTCCCCCCACTCCCTACTGTCTGGTGCAGAAACCACCACTGGTACAAAGAATTCTTCAGTTATCTACTTCAGCTGAGTATGGTGCAACTTCTTAAAATCCCAGAAACCAGTTACAATAGTTCTCTGTCGAGGGTGGTCTTTTTGATACACAGTCCTGAATGTTAGTTCTGGGCTTTCAGTGTAAGGAGCTACATTAGGTTCACTCTGTGCTCTGACATTCTATAATATCCATGAATCATATGTAAAATTGATTCTACATGAATCACAGTCTTCTGTTGCTCCAGGAAGGAAAAATACTGGTGGGGAGTCTGCACCAAAGTCACCAAAAGATTGTCCTAAAATTCATGTTTCATTGTCTTCTGGTAACCACCAAATGGTCATCCTGACGACTGTCCCCTTTCCATAGTTTATCAATAGAGGAATATATGGACTGGGTGAGATAGGGGTGTGTGTGTGTACACATATATGTTTATGTATGTGTATATATACCCATATATGTATATGTATATATGTGTGTATATATACAGATGTATATACACATATGTATGTATGTAAATGCAGGTGTGCTTATTTATATAAAAATATGCCATAAAACACATATTTAACTTCTATATTTTTTTAGCTAACAGACAAAAGTTTATAGGATACAACTCAAACTCATAGAAAGAGAGAGATAATTGCCACATACCTAAAGTTCATTGTCTCATTCCATCCTCTCAGGGCCTTTATGAAGTACGGAGTAAATACCATAATTTCCAAGATCCAAGGTCAATATAAATAAGACTGACTGTTACTGAAACCATTCTCTGTGGCTTAGCCCAATAAGGTTAATTCTTACCCATAATATTGATGCAGAGGTTCCTACTTGGGTGGCTTTAATTCAAGTGGCTACTGAGGGATCTAAGTCCTTCTATTGTGTGACTTCCCTATCTATGAGACATTCACTTCTAGAAGCACAGACTAGGAAGAGTGTGTTTGGAAAACTCCTTGGAGTATTTTAGGAGCCAGGCCTTCTATTACTTCTGCCCACATTCCATTGTGTCTTGTCAGTCACATGGTCAACCTAACAGTGAGGGATGCTGGGAGGTAGAGAGGTGCATCCTGATGTCTATGAGCTCTGATAGTTCCTGGACCTGTTATGCAGCCAGTACTGAGAGCTCCAGAGACTCCAAAACCTACATTAGAAAACACGCCTGGCAAAATCCCTTTGGAATCCTATAGACGCTTTAGGACACCAAGAAAATATTTCCAAATTTCTTAGTAGGATTAAAAAAAATGTAAAGATTTTAAGATATTTCATAATTTTTCTAGGGCATAATCAAAAGGGAAATGTGACCTTGCCTGACACATAAAATCTTCAAGGTTCCACTTTTGAAAACAGCTTTTAATAATTAAGTTGGTCATTGTGCTTTAATAACATGCAGGTTAAATGACAAAGGGAAATAAGTACAAGAATATATTTACTGGCACTCAAAGAAATTTTTATATCACCACTACATTTCTTGGTCAGATGTTTAGGATGTTAGGGAAGCTTTGTGCACAAAGCTTCTTATTTATGATTATTAAAATAGGTAGGTCTCTCTAAATTGCCACTAAAGGGGTGCCTGGGTGGCTCAGCCAGTTAAGCGTCGACTTCTGCTCAGGTCATGATCTCATGGTTTCCGGGTTTGAGCCCCGCATCTGGCTCTGTGCTGACAGCTCAGAGCCAGGAGCCTGCTTCCCACTCTGTGTCTTCCTCTCTCTCTGCCCCTCTGCCACTCATGTTCTGTTTCTCTCTGTCTCAATAAGAAATACACATTAAACAAATACATAAATTGCGACTAAAAACTGAGTACACCACTGACTCAACCTCAGATACCTGACATCAGAGTTCATGCTCTCACTATTGCCTCCCCGCCCACGGCGAATACGATAAACATTAATTATTGCAGTTGTTAGCAGTAATTTAGAGAGGTGTAGCATATTTCACATAAACAATAACTTAAAATGCTAAAATTTAGAGCAAGTAAAGTATACTGTATCTGCCTCACTAGGTATTTATGGTCTAGTGGAAATCACTGGGGTTTTAATATTGACCTGATTGTTTTGCTATGTGATCTTAGGCAAATTATTCCAACTCTGTGAGTCCCAATTTCTTCATTTCTAAAATGAGGATCAAAATACATCTGACTTTACTGGGGAGGTTTATATGAGAAATACATCTAAAGCACTTAGTACAGTAATTGACATATTGTTTTTCCAACTGTTAACCATAATAGTAATCACAAAAACATGGGTGTTATTACTCTCAGAATCAATTATGTTTCCTGTAAAATGGAGATAATAATACCTGTAACTTCACTGAGAAATAAATGAGCTGTACCTAAATATCTGGTATGCAATAGGAACCAAACTGAAATTATTTCCCTTCTGCTTTCTGGACAAATCAGAACTTGAATTTATCTCTTTTGTCAGTTGTAGGACCTTTGGCACTGTTTTGGGTAAGTCTGTAAGAGTCTCTGTAAGAGTCTTTTAGAGTCTGAATTTTAGAGAATAAATCTGTAAATTTTAAGTGTTGCATGAGAGACACTTGGTGTTCAATATTTCTTTGGCCAAGATCTTTTCCACAGTGGCTTCCATATTTCCAACTTAGGGTTATTGAGGTGGCTCGATATACCAGTTAGAAACCATACCAATTGTAAACATTCTCAAGTACCCAGTGGGCAGTGTAGCCTTTATGTGCTTACATAGAGTTAGATTTGTCTGATCCTAAAACCCATGCCCTATCTATCAAATTCTACAGATAAATGTATTACCTGTTCTTTATCACAGGTACATAGAACATCTGCTATATATTATGGGAGCTGTACAAACAAATAGGTTCTGATTAGTTGAGATTCCTGGATTTTCTCTATGCTGTATTCAGATTTAGCATTCATATCATGCTGCCCTATATTAATAATTAATATATAATTAATAAGCATTCAATTGTTTGGCAATAGCATTAGACATCCAAGTCAAGAGGCTGGTTATCATTGTGGAAAACAGTATGGAGTTTCCTCAAGAAGTTAAAATTAGGGGCATCTGGGTGACTCAGTCAGTTAAGCATACGACTTCGCCTCAGGTCATGATCTCAGGTTCGTGGGTTTGAGCCCCGCATCAGGCTCTGTACTGACAGCTAGCTCAGAGCCTGGAGACTGTTTTGGATTCTGTGTCTCCCACTCTCTCTGACCCTCCCCTGCTCACACTGTCTCTCTCTCTCTCAGAAATAAATAAAACATTACAAAAATTTTTAAAAAGTAAAAATTTAGAACTACTCTACTATCCAGTAACAGCAGTACTAGGTATTTACCGAGAAAGTACAAAAACATTCAGAGGGATATATGCATTCCTATATTAATAGCAACATTATTTACAATAGTCAAGATATGGAAACAACACAAGAATCCACTGGTTTATGAATAAAGAAGAGGTGGTATATATATATATATATATACATACATATATATATATATATATAACTATTATCCAGCTACAAAAAGAATATAATATTGCCATTGGCAACAACATGGATGGAGCTAGAGAGTATTATGCTAAGTGAAAGAAGCCAATCAGAGAAAGACAAATGCCATATGATTTCACTCATATGCGATTTAAGAAACAAAAATAAAAATGAGCAAAAGAAAAAAGAGACAAATGAAGAAACAGAATCTTAACTATGGAGAGCAAACAGATGTTTCAAGAGGGGAGGTCGTTGGGGAGATCAGTGAAATGGGTGATGAGGATTAAGGAGTGCACTTGAGACGACCACTGAGGAATGTATAGAATCGAATCACTATATTGTACACCTGAAATTAATATAATACTGCATGTTAACTACGCTGGGATTTAAATTAAAACCTTAATAGAAAAAAAAAAGGAGGCTGGCTATGAACCGCACAGGTCACAGTACTGCAGGTATTGACATTTCCTACATTGAGTCTCTGTCTCAAATGAAAGATTTTTTAACTGATGATTGAAGAAAAGAAGAAATAATAGTTATGGAAAAGTATCTTCAGATCTTTTGATTTCAAATCTAGTTAATGCAATAGTAAAATGTATCCTTTTTACTTCTCGAATGTAATCTGTCCTTCTGAATCTGGTGTTTTCTACTGACCTAGTGGTTTGGCAGTACTAGACTAAACGGAAATTCTCAGCTGAGCTGAAGAAAGAAGTCGTAGTTCTGAGTAAATTTAGCTGCATCCCTGCTTTAGTCTTGGAGTAGAGGCTGCTCTTGAAAGCAACTCCTGCTGCCTTGACAATTTCCCTTTCTCTTTTGGGTTATGGAAATAGCTACTACAGTAGAGTTGTTATTCTTCTTGTTCTGTATCGCAGTCTTTCTCCCCATCCGTGTTTCTTTCTTAATTAGGATTATCTGCCATTTCTCACTACTTAAAGTTAGGTGAAAGCCATGATTCTCCAGGCTTCTAAGCAGCAACATGATTAGTAAGACCAGCTTTTGGCAGGGAAATGAAATTATTTTTAATGTTAAACAAAGTAACTGCAGGATTCTACCTGCAGCTTGAGTCTGACTGGGAAATGATAAAAGAGGAAGTCAAGATATTACTCTCTGATCAAATGGCTTGCCTTTAGACATGGCTTTCAAAAAAGAATCCCAACCCAAAGTCATACAGCTGTAAGCATAAGATGTAGTGAAAAATGAGCCCCTTGTAGGAATTGGAAATTAGCAGAGCCTCATTAGGGACCCAGACACGGGAAGCCACAGCAAGACAGCTGTTTTTGGTAGACCCCGAATCATGGTATGGAGCACGGTGGGGAACCACCATTTTCTTTTGCGCTGCATTTGCCTAAGGAAGGAAATGTTGCAAGAAACCTCAAAACACCACTTCAGGGCATTCTAATATATACTAAACTAAACTTGGTAACTTGTTGGGCAAGAAGTCTGACCCCTTCACATATATTGTTTTTATATTTACTGAGAAACCCAGCTTGAACTTTTCTTAGAAGTGTCAGGAGGAGATGGGTGTTGACATAGCGAATTGGAGAAGTTGCAGAAGACTGAACAAAATGGGGGCGATCTGTATAAAATTGCCTCATGACTCATAACTCTCAGATGATGCTAATACTTGCTCTCTTTAAATTGCTACAGTTCAGGAATCGGCATGGCTGTGCCCTTGCAAAATGAGGGAAGACATGCAGACCCATTAATCTAAAAGGGCTTTCATTTACTCAACCTAACAAGCAGCCTTGCTGGGCCAAAATTATAGTCTCTTAACCACATAAAGACCTGTGCTTTCCTAGGAAAGGCAGTATTAAGGAATGTAGATGAAGGAATGTAGATGCAGGTTCTTGATATGTGTGCTTTTGTGTGTGTTTATGCCTTTGTGCGCATTTCAAAACATTAGTTTAAAGCAACAGAGCAGTATATCTGTCCCATGCAGAAAGCCCACATGAACATTGTTTTACACCCCTGGAAGGACATTCCTTCAGTGGTTCCACAGTACATCTTTACAGAGAGGATTTTGATTGAAGACATTTCCTTACCTTTGGTTCTTTCTTTTCCAACTTAGTTTAAAGGTACTGCAACAACTTTTTTGGTTGTGCACACACACACACACACACACACACCCATACACGAGTGTCAATGAAGAAGTCTATGGGTAATTTTGACCTGTAGTGTACTTCTTTCTCTGCCTGTGGAGGTTGCCAGGTGATAATACAGCAGGAAAACATTAGAATGTGTAAACCATAGAGAAAAGCCACAGGGTAATCATTAACCTCAGGTGAGCAGCAGGCCTGCCCCTCGAATTCTCTCCATGCAGCACTGACAGGACAGGTGGTGTAAGGCAGTTACCACAGTGAGGAAAGTGGGGAGCACGTCTTAAAGGAAACCGTGGTCTGTAATTATTTGGAGGCTGACAGTTGCTGAACACCTTCTTTAATGACACCTGACGCATGCCTTAATGTCTTACTCAGGCAGAAAGTAAACTACTTTACAACCACCATAAGCATCATAACTCGCTGCCAGCTTCCTGTTAAGGCATTCCTGGAGTGAGGTATGAGTGGAATTTTCTAGCACTCTGTAGTTAGGGTTAGCCATTTGAAAAGTATTTAAACTCTTGAAATAAGTCTGCATTTATAGGTGCAATCACTTCTTTTTGGATTATGATATTTAGGAAAGGAAAATGATGGGGAGCCTTAGATCCTTGACAAGCATTCCAGGTTCCTCAGGTAAGTGCCCTATAAATTCAAGGTATAAATTACCCGGGTCATTGTTGCCAATATTTCCATCGAAACAAGTTTCTAGATGTATAGATGGAAATAAAAATAATCTTGTGGAATGTAATCCTTCTGGGCCATGTGAATTGTGCACCCCAGAAAGGAAGAGCATCTAGCTTGTGAAGAGTCCAGAGCCTGCCAACTCATGACCTTTCAGAATGCAGAGCCCAGCCCGGTGGTGGCACCATCCATTTCATTTTCCACAACTAAAGTCAGGCCTTCCTTTGTCATGTATTCATGTTACCGGATTGAATTCTCTACTGTGACTACAGTAGACAATAACACCAAAATGATCCATTAAACTTCAGTTGACAAAACAGAGAGTCATGAAGAGAAAGTGCATTATTTCACTCAGACTGCAGATCTAAATAGAGGGAGAACATCTCATTCAGAAGACTAGCTAGGTAAGCCACTAGGGATGAGGAAGCGTAAGCCAGGTGAGCGAGTTCTAGTTCAAAGGCGGGAACCTAATTGTATTCTTGGGGAGACAGGAACTGTTATAAGGGACTTTTCCTTGCAGGTCATCACTGGGATGTGTTTGGATGTGCAAATTTTACTGTAGATGCTAAGGTGCAGTGGGTTTGTTCCACACATAAAGGAGAGAAAAATGGGAAATGATTGAGGAAAATCTAGAAGAGAGGAGAAGAGAGCCCAAAGTCTAGGTATTACAGAAAGGAAGGGAGAGGTCAAGAGAAAAAAAAATCTTCCATGGAGGTTTAGCTAAAGAGGACACTAGAGGCGAGAGTATCTGAGGGGTTTAAAGTTGTTTGATTCATTGTTCACTTACCAGTGTGTGTGTGTGTGTGTGTGTCTTCCTTAGGACCACTCGGAGAAGTATGAGTTCTGCACTGAGGTTTTCTTAGAAGAAGCAAAAAAGCACATGTGTTGATGAACACCAGAGCAAGAGGATTAGGAAAGAGCTAACCCAGAGTTTAAACGTTTATTTTAGTTACTGAACAGATTGAACCAAAGCAACTTTGTGGGGGGGCAAGGAGGACTCTAATTGTATTTGATAATATCTGGCCTGAGAAAGGAAATACCAAAGTGCAATTATAACAAAGAGCCTGAAGGGAAGGAAGGAGAGAACAAAATTATTTTAATTGTTATTATTGTAATTATTCACAATTATTTTAAAACAGAGCAATGTTGAATATTTCCACATTACTTAACTACTCCAGTGTTGTTACTGTTTTAAACTTCCTTTGATTATCTGAATCCTTGATGTATCACAACCCAGAAGTCTCTTTTTATCCCTCTAGGGATTTTATGTTAAGGTTGAAATAACAAGCTTGGTGCTATCATGATATGCCAATTCAAACAAAATGAGAAGAGATCAAATAAATGATAGCCAAGTAGGATATGTGGAGATGTTTACTGAGTTGCATGGTATTCTGGTTTTCTGTTGATGTTCTTTCCTCTGTCCTTGAAAACTAGGGGAACCCCTTAGCTCATCCTATATGGAGGCAGCCTGTGGATCATTAAATTTCCAGAACTTCCCAATCTATGCTAGAGTCTTACCTGTGCTCTGACAGTCGAGACAGACATCTAGTCTCTGCTTGAACTCCTTAGATGTTCACAAAGCAGACAGTCGCATTTTCTGAACTGCTCTAAGTATTAAAACATTTTATGTAAACAACAGGATGTTCAGTGGTATTTTCCAAGTTGGAAAACAAAGTATTCTAAATCAGGGAACTAGGTTTGTGAAGGGGGAGATCATAACCTGGGTCTGCCCACATCAGCCATCACCTCCCCACAGGCATATATAAAAGATGGAGACTGAAAAGTCTTTAGGAAAGACATTTCTTTGGAGAGTATTCTCTACATGTTACTTGGCTGGGGAAGAAGAATGAAGAACTTTTCTCCCTACTCTAAGTATGAAGGCTTCAGGGAAGGATCAGGTTAAGATCCTGACATGTGTTGGTCAAGCTCTTGATGTTGAAACTTTGAGTCATTTTTTTTAATTTTTGAGAGAGAGAGAGAGAGAGATTAAGCGGGAGGGGCAGAAAGAGAGAGAAACACAGAATTTGAAGCAGGCTCCAGACTCCAAGCTATCAGCATAGAATCCCATCCCATATGGGGCTCAAATTCACAAACTGTGAGATCATGACCTGGGCCAAAGTCAAGCGCCTTAACCGACTGAGCCACCCAGGTGCCCCAAGAATTGAGTTCTCAAATAGTCTAATGATGAGCAGCTGTGACTGAAGCTGCCCCTACTTGGGTGCAGAGGAAGAGGATCGCTGGGAAGGAGCTGCATGTGCTCCAGATTTGAATTTTGCTGAGGAGAACTGACTGTAGGTCAGATTGAAAGGGATTCTATCCAAAAGGACTGACTCAAGGGGTGGAGGGGGCCTCTCAACAGAGGGGAGCACCAGAAGCACAGATGAGTTGTAAGCAGCCAGCGGGAGAGGTAGCTTTGCTCAGGTTGAGTCACTTGTAGTTGGGGATCTTCAGCAGAAGAGCTCCAAGGATTCTGCAAAAACACCAGTGAGACAATTGATTATCCAAAGTGCCCTGATGGTAACTCAACCAACCTGGTATAGTTGAGCCACTTCCTCTTATCCCCTCTCCTTACTACTGCTACCGGGGGCCTGACCCTGGGGCTATCAAAGGGGCGGCTGTGAGTGAAGTGAACGGGGGGGGGGGGGGGGGGGGGGGAGGAGCTAGGAAGAGAGGAGGTCAGCCACTCCTGCATTTCAGATTTCTAGCCCCAAAGAAAGGGGAGAAAGGAGGGAAAGGAGAAACTTTCAAAAGGATAAGGTACAGAATTTTTATGTTATTGGATAGAGCTTTTAAAATTACTAAAATTTGATTTTTTTGTGTGACTACATGGGACTGAGAGTGTGCCCCAAATTCCATCATTGATTTTTTTTGGTTCTGATTCTCCTCTTTAAAAAGTTTCTGCCTTTTGTGTACTATTATTTAAAAACATAAATATTCCTAAGGTATAATGTATTAGATATATAAACCTTCTTGAAAATAAATTTGGGTCATTTTCACGTTGACTATCATGTTAGTACCATACTGGAGAATAGAAGGCATTTTGTAGGCAGGGGGAGGCAGACAGCAACAAGAAAATGATGCTTAGGAAAAGTACATGTGGACAGACAATGGAAAAAAGAAAACTATTGTATTTAGGTCCCAGATTTCCTAAGTTTTTTCCAGTTAGTCCCACAGAAGTGAATCCTGAATTGCTTTGAGTATTTGTTCCTTCAACATTGCATGTGTTTTGCAATTTGAGTAAAAGTCATAGAATGTTTGGAATAATGGAGCTGGAGCTGAGATCAAAGTTTGACAACTTTCATTCATAAAATAGAAATGAAGTAGAGCCTGTTGGTAACTGGTTTTATGAGAGCCTAGAGAGTCTCAAAGAGCCAGAGTTTGGAGCGGGTGACATAAAGAAGTGAGAGTGTCACAGCTAGGTTTTCTCAAGGAGATTTTGAAATTCTAACCATGTATGTGTCACAGGAAGTCACTGATGCTGGCCTGACTTGCAAAAAGTCCTAAGCAGGAATGATTGAATAAAGCATATACTACAGTATCAGTTTAAGGCAAGTGTAAATGCAGGTAATCTGTAGGGGAGAATGATGACTGTGGATGCGCGCAAAAATTTTAATAGTACAAAGTAGCTTTTTTGATTGGTGGTGTAGTTTGGACATATGCAATTACATTACAAACTCAAATGAGAATATATATATATAAGTGTGTGATATACATGTACATTCCAAAACTGGAGTGATTGCAAACATAGTCATTTAATCTTAGCTTTTATACGTGCTACTAAGAATTTCCTTATAAGGAATAGATCCTACAAAAGTTACTTATCTTCATGAGTCAAACCACTTTTGCTTTTTACCTTTTACTTTTTAAAATGTATTAAATAATTCTTAAAACAATTTTTAAATTTAAGTTAAGATGGATACTGAACATATCCATCGATTTCCAAAAATATCCTATTTCCCTGCAACTTTTCTTTGTGGGAAGATTTTTATTTCAATTTTAATTTCTTTAGTGTCTACAAGGCTATTCAGGCTATCCACTCTTGAGTAAGTGTTGACAGTTTGTGTCTTTCAAGGAATGTATCCATTTTATCTAAGTTGTCAAATGTATTACCACAAAGTTGTTTATATTGTTCCCTTATGATTCTTTTAATACTTGTAAAATCTGTAATGATACCATCTGCCTCAATTCTGTCCCATTTGGTAATTTATGTCTCCCTCCCCTCTGATCAGTATGGTTAGCGATTTATAGATTTTTCTTAACCTTGTAAGATCTTAATCTTCTAAAATCACCAGATTTTCATTTTAGCAATTGATTTTTTTCTTTTGTTTTCCTGTTTTCCTTTCATTGATTTCCACTCTGATCTTTTGTTATTTTCTCTTTTTTGAGTAATTTAGATTTAATTTGCTCTTTTATTTCTTCATGTGGAAACTGAGACCTTTTTTTTTTTTTCCCCAAAATAGGCATCTTAGTGCTTTATACTTAGTGCTCATGTATTGCTGCAGCTGTATGACATAAATTTTGATATATTGTTGCAGGATTCTCGCACAGAGAGTCATGACACCCAAGGCTTTTCTTTCCAGGAAGCAACTTTATTCGTGCCGGCACCGCTCAGTTGGGTTCGTACCCAAAAGAACTGACCGGTCCACATCATATGGCATAGTTTTTTTTTTAATACATTTTCTATTTCTTTGTCTCCCATATATGGTAACACACATAAACATGCAGTCTGATTAAGTTGTTTCAGTTTACAAGAACTGAATGGGGGATATAGGCAGCTGGACCCATATCTAGGTGACCTTGAAGTCTTCTCTCTTCATTTTTTTTTCTTTCTCCTTAGGGAGGGGTTCTTACCACAATATGTGTGTTTTCATTTAGTTCAAAATATTTTCTAATTTCACTTTTGATCTCTACTTTGACCCATAGGTTATTTCATAGAGGGTTTGTTTCCATATATTTGGAGGCTGTCCAGAGATCTGTTGATTTCTAATTCAATTCTGTTGTGATCAGACAAGTGTTTTTGCAAAACTCTTTTTAGCCTGTTCTGGCCTTTCCATCCCTGCACTGTGGCCTGGAAACTCTCTTTATGAGAGTAGGATGGGCATTGTAAACATTACCTTATTTATTTCCCATTTTACAGGGAGCAGTCATTTGTTGTGAAGGTAGGTAAAACTTTTCCTTCACCCTCTTAGGGTCTCCAGCTGGGCCTGAGAATTAAATTGAATAGACATATCAACAGGAGGAAACCGTACCAGTTTTATCTTTACATGAACTTGTGCATCTCCACTGAAAACAAAGACCCCAAAAGTGGTTAGGCCTAAGTGCTCATATACTAGGTAGAACAAAGAGCAGTAATTGTGAAAGAGTAACTAACATACATGGGGAGGCTAATGGAAGAGTAGGGTCATTGTAACGAGGTTTGTCTGAACAGATTTCTCTTGGCCTTGGCGTCCTGTCTCATGATAAGTATATTCTTTTCTCCCTGGTATAGAGGGGCATCTTTCCCTGGGGATTTTTAGCTTTCAGGGAGGAAATGAGAAGTCAGCATGCCCTGCTTGCTATCTGCTATTTTTTCATATGCCGTTAGCTCGAAATAGTCACTATTTTCAAACTGGCATATTTTGGGTAGGATACTCTAAACCCCTTTAGTTCAGATCCCCTCATGTCTAATGTCTTAACTGTCTTTGATATATTCTGTCCAGATTTTCAGTTGTTTCAGACAGGAAGACAAATATGGTCCTTTTCATCTATCTTATTTAGAAGTACAAGTTTACAAGTTAAATATTCTTTTTATGTGCTTTAACTGAAGCTGGTGTAGCTGAGTTCCTGATTTAACTATGTCTCTATAAACAAAACAGTGACAAAGTTACAGGAAGAATTAATCTACAGGAAGTAGGCAAAATATGTGTTTGGGGGCTGTCTCCCTGGGAGAATCTGGAGTTTAGAAAAATGGACAGTGGGATTTTCCAAGTGTATAGAATCAAACCACAAAGCGTTCAGAAGAAAAAAAAAAAAAAAGACTGTTCAGACTTCTGAGAACACCATGGGCATTGCGCTATAGTCGACCATGGAGGTGGAGAGTGTGTAACAGTCAAGCTGAAGTTGAGACATAAGAACCATAGGGTTCTAGTGTTTGTGTTGCAATCAGAGATAGTGTGACACTGTGAGATCCTGTCAAGTGACTTATCTAAGTGTTATTAATAAAAATAACATGTTGGCCTGGAAATAGATATGTGGACAGCATTCACAGAGGTTCTGATCTAATAATTTTTATAAAGAGCCTTGAGAAGACAGAAGCAAGATGGTAGAAAAGTAGGGAGATCTGTACTTCCCGCCAGCATCTCTCAAACAAAGAAGGGCTGAAGCCAAAGGACGCTGAACCCCAAGAGTTTGGGAGGAAAGGAGACAGAGTGTACTATGATAAAGAGCCTTGAAATATCCATTTTTATAAAGCTCCGTACAGATTAGAGTGATGCAAAACTAGTTTTGGGAACAGTGAGTCTAGATGATCTCTTCAATTACTTTTCAGCTTTAATTTTATCTGTATAAAATTTTAATAATGGCAATAATAGCTACCGTTTGCTGGACCCTTGATATACATTGTCTTGGGTATCCTACATACATACCCTCTCATCAGATGATGTTTCATTTGGATGGAGAGCTCTTACTATGGATCTTATTACCTAATTTTCTTAAAGTTGAAATTTCTTTCTTTGGAAAGCATAGTACTTTGCCTAAGGCCACATGTGAAATCAACCTAGAAAATGATTAACTTAGATTTTATTTGCTATCTGGAGTCCAAACTGTACTTTCTCTTTTTTGTCATGGTGCCCACAAAAATACTTTAGTCCATATATTCTTGTTTTAATGTTTTTGGTTGGTTTCTGTCAAATGTATTAAAGGTGAAATATTACTCTGTAGAGAAAGTGTTTTATAAACTTTGTAGAAGAGAAGCATGAATATAAGTGGTCTATAGATTATGGTCAAGTAATTTTAAGATATGGTAGTTTATTGAACACATATTTATATTAAGCTAAGAGCTGTATTACATTATATATTTCAGTGATTTTATATATTTTATGGTTTCTTAGTGAAAATTTGTCCATTGTTTAGTGATAGTATAAATTAAACGCAAGTATTGACTTATCCCCTTCACAATAACTTAAGAAAAAGAATGAAACCGCATCCTTAGGTAACTTATATGCACTCTTTCCCTTCAAACCTCTTTTCCCTTAAAATCTCTTTCAGTTACGATACCTTTATTTTTGAAAATGCGTAGATAGTCATGATGTGCAGATTTGAAGAGACTGAATGTTATACAGATCAGATATAAACAAATAGCCTTTAACCCTATGATTCAGTTAAAGTAGAAAATATTTGTATTTCAGAAGTGCCAACAAGGTTCTAAAGGAGACTAACATTAATAAAAATTTTTAAAAACCTACTTTTTTAACCCTGGCTAGACTTTTAAAAGTATGTGTAATCTTCGTGCATGAAGTGCTTTGAGTATTTTAGGGGAACGCTTTGAATTGAGGTCATTGATTTAAATTCTATCCATTCCCTCCCTTTCCTACCCTTTTGCCTTTGTTTCCCCTCTCTGTTTAATTGGAGCTTATCTCAAATTTGAGCTCATCTGAATGGAGTTACAAAGTGAAATTAAACAATTCCCTAGAAAGAAGTGGGGGTAGCAATACTTTAGAAAGCTTGTTAATTTCTCTTTTTCAGGCTGCCTCCCTGCTCTGCTCTCAGGCCTCCCTGGGAACCCCTGGAGAAGAGAAATTAACAAGCCCCCTGAAGCTGAACCACTACAGCCTTTCAAGGGAATTGGTTAATTTCACTTTGCTGCTCCATTTGGAGCAGCTAGGGGTACTGGTCTTAAGGGAAATAATAGGGCCTGGTGTTTGAAATTCCTATACATTTTTAAGTAAAATTGTACTAAGTTTGTTTATCAAAGTAAAAAATGGTGTTCGCCATATGTCTGTGATACTGGTTTATACACTGGCGTAAACAGGTTATATATATACTTTTCTTCAATTTTCATTTCTTAAGCCAGTTTGAGCTGATCCTCCAAATTCTTTTTGATTCCTAATATTTACTGTATGGATAGTTTTGTCAATGTTGGATGATTACATTTATGTAAGCAGCAAATACTGTAGATGTTTCTTTTTCAGGTATAGTTCTGACAAGAGTACCCTTCACCTCCTTCCTCTTTAAAGAATCTAAAGCACCTTTCTTTAGTCCTCTTGTAGGAGACCCAGCCATGGTCTCTTAATGCAAAAGCATTCTCCATCAGGCCTGTTTATGGGCTTTATCCACAGGACATCACAAAAGGGAATCAGATGGCCTCTGGTAGCACTTGAAATCCTCTCATCCCTGAATTCTCTTAAGAGTTTTGTAACACTAGCAAACTTTTAAATTCACAATCCATTCTTTTCCCAGGTTAGTAAATTCATTGGACATTAACCATTTTAAAGTATACCCTTGGGGCGTCCCACCATTACCTCTGTACATCCTTAGTCTTAATCATTTAATTGTTCTCAGTTCTGCTCAATGATATTTTAATGATGGAGCTTCCTCTTTGGCCAAATGGTTACTGAATTCTCTTAGTTCTCACCTGTGAAGAAGTTGCATAAAAATCCTGCTAAGACTCTCAAGTGAATTGTTTTTTCTTTCTATGTACGACCCTTCAATTAGTTACAGGATAATGAGAGCAAACTTGAAATAGACTTGCAAAAGATAACATTCAAAAATATCGGAGTCTTTAAGTCCGTCTCCTGTTACTAACAGGCAATGCTGATGATCAGAAGTAGATGCTTCTTTTCAATATTAATTTACATACATTTCTGTGGATCACCAGTTGCTGTTGAGTGCTATTGCACTGTGAATGTATTAAAAAGTATGCTTTTTGAAAATTGGAGAAAATTCTGGTTTTGACATCAGAGCCTCTGACAAGTAAATCTGTTCTCATTATCTCAACATCTATCTCAGCTTGTAAAAATCCTGCAGGTTTATGAAGCTTCGCTACTTCCCCTTGTTCTTCAACATAAAGCTGCCACTTACACTAAAACAAGCTTGATAAGATTGTCTTATAGATCTAATTCATTTAAACGGAACACTGCTGCAGACACTAATGTTCTTTTGCTGCAGCTCTTCTGTGTCTGAGTTAGGGTATTATGATCGAGAATAAGAAGGATGAGGTACAGATGTACTATATGCACAAAATTACTGTTCATTTCTAAAGGGTTAGAGCCTTAAATATCAAGATATTCATTCTAATACGAATGCGAGAAAAGTGCTGTTTTTGCACTTTCTCAAATGAGGCCATAGTCTTCAACCATCTACTGTACTATCCTTACTAAGTGGACAATAAGAAGAATAATAAACCATGGTTCATTTTAGATGTTAACCCACATCCAAATACCTGAATGACCTTCTCTCAAAGCTGTTTTAAATAAATGGTGTATAAAATACACACCAAGAGAGTCGTAAACGGCCAAGGTGATATTTGAGGCCTTCTGGGAGGTACTCATTTCAAAAATTCCATGCTCTGTCACCTCTAATGATCTTTGGCTCTTCATTTAGCTGAGAGTTGGCTTTTTAATGAATAAATGCCCTAACCAGTCTAGATGGCATTCTTATTATGGTCATATATTTTGGAGGGGGATAGGGAAGAAAATGATATAAGAAGAAGGTGGGAGGGAAGTAAAAGAATCTCTGGGAAATGGAGAGCATCCTTGTCTCCATCAAAGTGATGATACATTCAGTGGGATGAAGGTGGCTGTGGGTGTGACTGCCAGTCTGATGAATGCAGCCTAATGTTTTATACCCTGAACTTGGGGAGACTGGATTTATCTAAATACCTGCTTGACTATAAGTCTGAGTTAATGAGCACACAGTACAGCCCCTAATCAGTGTGCTTGTATCCTTTCCTGTCAGTTCCAGAAATCTGGATGTTCCCTGGGATTATAAAACAATACTGGGGCCATCCTAGGAATACCGAGGTATCCTAGGAAATGCTGGACCAAATGAATGGCTTCTAAACCTTTTGGAATGTCTTGGATTCTTACATTTAGAGAAGGAAAGGGAAAGAATCTGAATCATTTGTCAGGTTTATACTAGTTTTCTTGGCCCAGAACTGTCCCCATTGGAGACATCTCATGGAGTTGAGGACTCCTTTGTTTTCTAGTCTGGATTCACAGCCTCAGAAACTCTTGGATTACACTGGGATCTTGTAAGAGTTAAGTGTAAATAGTGCAGCAGAATCCATGGCTTCTAACAAGTAACAAGGGAGATCATCACTATTATTACCTCTACCTCAATTGGCTTGAATCATGGGGCAAAGGGTTCTTTGGTTCTCTTTAGTGATTGATTGTGACTCCTTAATGGCCCTGTTTCTTAGGGAAGCATCTCTTCTTTACATTTGAAACAACATATTGGGAACTAAGGGCTCTAGTTTATGTTAGCAGCTCTAAGCACACTTGAATAATTATATTTGATAAGTCTTTGGGCTTTGAAGGTAGTCACTTACCATATTAAAACACCTTGTGCCAAATGACATGACTCTAATTACATTTGGAAGAATTAGGGGCTCTTTATTATCAAACAGAGACATTTGCCTTTATACTATATAGTGATGCCAGGCTAATCATAAGGCATGAATGGCATGTGTTAATTGCTTTAGCAAAATTCTATGTGGCTTATTTGTCACCTAGATACAGAGTAGATCTGCATGTATACTTTCAGCATAATAATCACACTTGTTTCCAGCAGTTTTTAAAATTCTTCTTTTTTTTAAAATTTGTATAATGTTTTTATTTACTTTAGAGGACCAGATGTTAAAGAAAGGTAGCTCATGGGAACTCTTTTCCATTTTTAGGACTCCAGATATAAATGGTATTTATCAAGCTAATGTTATATATCTATTTCCGACTCCTGCCATTTTGGTGATTAATAGAAAGAAATGAGTAGATAGCAAATGGTTTAGCCATACACTTTATTTTTCATCCTGATTTGTATTTGTAGCCCATGCTATCAGGAAGATGCAATCAGGGGTCTGGCAAAAGTATTGGACAGGGTATCTTTAATTCACAAGTGATGAGAAGGGAACTTGAAGGAATTTTTTTGTATGCTGAATGGGATTTTTCTGCTGAACAGCACTACATTGTCTGTGAGCAACAGCTCTTGAATATTAAAACAGAACCATTCTGTCTTGTCCTGTTACCATGGAAGATGAGAAGGTGAATTTGGAAAAGCAAACAGGAAAAGCTTTGAAGAAATTAGATAGATTGTGTATTTGAAGGCAATTTGCCCAGTGGTATTCTTTCTTGCCCAAACTCTGTGTGTGTGTGTAAGCGTGTGTGTGTGTGTGTAGGAGAGGGGCGGGGCAAATAAGCCCTCCTTGCAGTGTTTCAAAGAAAGATCAGAGCTGTCATTGTTGCTCTTGGACATTGCAGGCTAGGGAACTATAGCAGGGTGAGACTAGTATGTAACTGCGCACACGTCGGGTCCATCCTTTCATTGGGAATTGCCAGGTACACTTATTGCATCATCTCTGGGGCAGTACAAGTCACCTTTTCTGTTTATGTGGCCTTACATACCACTGCAGTGCAGCAGTTGCTTGAAATACCTGCCCAGGTATCACATAGCTTACTTACCTTTGCTTACATTGCATTGGCCATAATAAGTCAGATGGTCAAGTGTGGTATAAATGAGGTAGCAATGGAGTATGCTTTTCCCAAAGAGAAACACTGCTGGTTACAAGGCAAAAATTGGGGCAAATGTAATCCTCTTTTAGAAAGGGGAGTGAAAATGAGTAATTGGGAAGAGTAATGCCATTTTCCTCAATCTTTGTTTTGAAGGATTACGGAGGTAATATGGGATACTTTGGAGGCTGTGGGTCATTCTTCTTATGCCCAAAATCTAGTTCATAAGGATAACCTGGATAACTTGTTGAAAATGCAAGTTCTCAATGCCACCTTACCTCCATTTCACCCCCCTCTCACTTCTGATGTGTAGGTTAGCCTTGGGGTCCAGGAGTCTGCAATTTAAGAAGCACCTTAGTGAGTTGACACTGGTCCAGATGACCTCTGTCTTCAGTCGTGTGTTTATTATAAAGTTTGTGGTTGTGATATGGAAGACAGTATTCAGAGAACAAAGGGTTTATATAAATTTTTAGTCCTTAGTTTTCAAAGAAGACTTTAGTCTTGTCCAAAAATATGTATATTTTATCATCCATGTTACTCTTCTCCGTTCTCACAGAGCTAAGAGAATTATAGAAAAGTAACAGAAATCCAGTTATATCATGACAGAAGATTAATATTATCAAGAGGGAAGTTTATTAGTCATCTTGTAGAAATTCCACTCTGAAGAATGGAAACACTAGGAAAAATTTTCACTCCATGGACTGTAGGATCATTGACCTATGGGTTCACTTTGATCATTTCAGGGTGGAAGGTTTCCAGAAAAGATAACTACCCTGGCCTGATAAGGTTGGAACTAAGATTCCGCAGAAAGAATAGGCAGATAGAAAAGAAGAAAAGAAGGGATGCCTGGGTGGCTTAGTCAGTTAAGCACCTGACTCTTGAGTTCAGCTCAGGTCATGATCTCAGGGTCATGAGATCAAGCCCACATCGGGCTCTGCACTTGGTGTGGAGCCTGCTTGAGATTCTCTTTCTCCCTTTCTCTGCCCCTCTTCTGCTTGCTCACTCTCTCTCTCTCTCTCTCTCAAACCAACCAACCAACCAACCAACCAACCAACCAACCAACCAACAAATAAATAAGGGGAAATTAAGAAGGAGAAGAAGAAGGAGAAAAAGATGGACAAGAAGAAGAAAGGGGGAGAAGATAGACAAGAGGAGAAGGAATTCCAGGCACATGAACCCTCTATTTTTCTTAATACAATCTATGATTAGGAAGCTTATCATAGCCTTTCTGGTAATGGACCACACTGGTGCTCTATTTGGGATACAGATGGGTAGGAGGTAGGCTTGGAGATTCAGAGTGGGACATAATACTACATTTACATTAGGAATCAGGATGGTTTTTGTATACTATTTTGATTCTATTATCGTCAGGAAGCTGGACGTAATGGGAACTTGTCATAGCAGTACTATTTCTCTTGAAGTGTATCTGAGAGATAAGTAAGGAATTGGTTGAGCATCACCCTGTGCTCATTCTGGGACTGGTAAGTACTAAGCAGTAACATTTCTGCTATGGGGAAAGGGCAGAAATATCAACCCTCTTGCATTATTGTCTTGGACTGGAAGTTTGTCTTCCACTTTTTTCACTTTATAGCATTTGCATTTTTCCTTGTTGCTATAATCTATTCAAGATTAACATTTACACTATTTAATGTTATAATTTAACATATCAAGATTAAGTTTGTGAAATATCCTACTTAGCTAGTATATTACAGTTTTTAAACCATATCCCCCACTATTTAGGTTTTTCACAATACTTGATATCAAAAACCTAAAATGAACATTCTCATGAATGTTCTCCCCAGATTTATTTCTTTAGCATGACTGTTTGGCTCTTTTCTACTTTTAAAGGGAAAATATTTTTTTTAAAAAAATAATTATTTATTTTGAGGCTGGTAGGGGCAGAAATTGAGAGAGAGAGAGAGAGAGAGAGAGAGAATTCCAAGCATGCTCTGCTCTGTCAGTTTAGAGCCCAATGCCAGGCTCAAACTCATGAACTGTGAGATCGTTACCTGAGATAAAATCAAGAGCGGGACACTTAACCAGCTGAGTCACTCAGGCACCCTGGGAAAATACTTCTTAAATATGCATATAGTCTTTTATTTTTAGCATTTTTATTTACATGGGGCTAGGTTTGTGGTCTGGGCTACTCACACTATCTTCCCTTGCATTTTATTTTTCATTTCACTTCTCAAGACAGAAAGAGGGAAAAGGAAGATGTCTGAGTGAAGTGGGATCTTGGGACACACCCTGGAAAGTCAAAGTCATTTAAATTTCTTTCAATTAGAGCCATTCCCTTACAATAATCCATTTGGAAATGCAATAAGCAAAACTAAAATAAAAACAAATAATTAAAAAGAAAACCACAACAGATCTAAATGAATGGCTTACTTAATGATTTTTTTTTTTCAAGTTAAAAAGGTAGTGACTGAACTCTCAATTGCTGTGGAGGGCTTTCGAGCAGCCATTCTCAGCCCAGGCCTGTGTCACTAATGCACCTTTGGACTGATGTGCAAATGGAGGAGCACTCACAGTGGGTTAAGAATTGAGCTTAATCCCAAACCTCTTTTATCCATATTGCAGCTCATGCACTAAAACCTGGGTATTTTCATTGCAATGGTGCTCATACGAACCTATGTTTTACTGGTTAAAGAAAAATGAAGAACTTTTCTCCCGAAGGATGAAATTGAAAATACTGGCATCTTTTGCTTTGCATACACATGTGTATATGAATCTCAGTAATCATGGTGTACCTAACTAATGCCAATCCCTCAACAATACAGTTCAAATAGCATTTGCTCCAGTATATTAACCGCAGTTGCATGAAGTACAAACGGCTGATGGTGCTTTGGTTCAGAAATCTGCATGTAAGTAGGCAACGCACCTCGTGACCAGTGAGCAGTCACCTCAGTATGATTGCCATACAGCTATCGCTCAGTTAACACTCAGACAGCAAAGCATGTAGCAGCGTTGCCTCCTTGTCTCCTGGTGAGAAACTCACGTGACGTTTTTACAAAGATGACTTCTGGAAAGAGGGAATTGCCCACTGTATAAAAGCGCAGCCCAGAAATGGAAAGTCGTAGTGCGGGATATGACATTAGGTCAGAAGATGGTGGCCCTTGGTCATGTTGACAGCACTATTGTTTGAGAGCCTCCAGATGGGAGATCAGGGGGACTTACTGCAAGAGAATTTATTCACGTAAATCAGAGTTCTGATGAACAAGGTGAAGATGTCCGGCAAAACATTTCACATTAAAAAAAAAAAAGTCTTGGAGAAATCTGTAGGCACTGAAAGAACTAGGAGTAAAATGTTGGAAGCTGATCCAGGCTGACAAAGGAGTATGCCAAGTGGCCAATATGCAAAAGGGATGCTTCCTTCCTATCATTAGTTATATGAGTAGAAGGCAAGCATTATTCGATACTATTATATTACTTATACTCTTGATACATTTTTAAAAAAGAGGTAAAACACTTAAATTTTAAACATTTCTAATGTTTCAAATTAAAAGGTACTAGATAAATGTTTTACTATCTATTATTTTCCTATAAATTTATAAATGAAAGAAAGCATCTAATATTTTGTCAAAAAAAAATTAAAGGCCAAGGCAATCATAATCTTTCTTACTGATTAGTAAAATTGCTTTGTACAGTGTCCGTTTCCACGTGATCCTCTTTTTTTAATTTTTTTTAATGTTTATTTATTATTGAGACAGAGAGAAACCGAGCATGAGTGGGGGAGGGGCAGAGAGAGAGGGAGACATAGAATCTGAAGCAGGTTCCAGGCCCTGAGCTATCAGTACAGACAGCGACTAGGGGCTCGAACCCACGAACCATGAGATCATGACTTGAGTGGAAGTCCAAAGCTTAACCGACTGAGCCACCCAGGCACCCCTCCACAATGGCCTTGATCGTCTCACCCCACTGTGCTTATTCAGAGGACTGCAGTACCTTATTTTTCAGTTGTATAGTAATTTCAAACATTGTCTCATTTAATCTTCATGGTAACTTTCTGAAGTCTGCATTATCATTCACATTTAGCAGAATGAAGAGGTTTAGAGACATAAAGTACTTGTTTAAATTTACACTTACTGTTGTCTGAGCTGAGGACCCACAGTCGCGATCCTGTGTTCTCTCTCCATTACAATACTGCAGAAAATTATTCCCCTGAATTGCCCCTTCTGTTGGCCAAGCACACTGCCTGAAAAGGCTTCCCTGGTCCCAGTTACTTCCTTTCCCATCGCTCCTCTGTTGGTTTGTGTCAATCGGGACTTCCCTTCTGGGATTAGTTGCTCTTTTGTTTCAGGGCTACTCAGAGCTCATTGTTCTCGTTAGTGTTTTTAAAACATCTGACCGCTCTTTTTCCAGTGACACTGATTGTGGGTCATCTTTCAAGGCCAGAATCTTCTTGCTTTTCTAAGTGATGAGATGATTAGAAATCATAAACTAATGGAAGAACCCTGCCTACCCCTTTCAGTGACCTGAAAGACTCCTGAGAGTTATTCTAATTTCTTTTCTTCCTCAGTGATCAAGTCTCACCAATTTTATCTCATTATATCCTGTGAATTTGTCTCTGCTCATCAATGCTGTATTTAGATCTAGATTTAAGCACTCATTATCCCTACTCTCATAGTCATTTATTTCACAAACACATATAACATGATGGGCCAGACACTCTTAAGTGCTTTACAAATATTAACTCGTTTAAAACCTCTTAATAACTCTCTAAGTCAGGTACTATTGTTACTTTCATTCTATACTTAGGAAACCAAGATGCAGTGACTTAAAGTGACTTTCTCAAATTCACACAGCTAGTAAGAGGTAGAGAGAGGATTTGAAACCAGGCAGTCTAACTCCGGAATCCATGCTCTTAAGCACCGTACTTACTATACTTACTAATGTATTTCATCCATTTAGTCATTCTTGCATTCACTAAGTATTCATTGAGTGCCTATTATATCAAACACTGCAGAAGAGGAAAAAGAAATTTTTAAAAAAAGTAACCACAGACAGGCACCTGGTGGCTCAATCCATTGAGTGTTGGACTCTTGATTTCATCTCAGGTCATTATCCCCAGGTCGTGGATCGAGCCCTGTGTGGGGCTCCATGCTGAACTTGGAGCCTGTTTAATATTCTCTCTCTCTCTCTCTCTCTCTCTCTTCCTCCCTCCCTCCCTTTGCCCCTCCCCCCACTCATGCTCTCCCTTTAAAAATAAAAATAAAAAAATAAATAAAATGTGACCACAGAAATGTTGCAGATTACGTGACAAATAAGGGTTACCTTAAGGACACTGAAGGAGTGAGTGGTCACATTTAAACAAGCGAGGGATGCAGGACATTTAAAGAAAATGACTCCTGAAATATGTGTGTGCAGTTATGTAGTAGACAGGATAACAGGCATGGCTCAGGGAAAAGTATTTTAAGACAGAAGGAGTATTGATAACAGAGGCATGAAGGCATGAAACAAACTGATATGTTAGGACCACTTCTGTATGGTTGAAGCAAGAAGAGAGGGATGGTTTAATGCAAGACAGAAAGTTGGAAACATAAGAAAGGGCCAACAGAAGGGACATGAACGTGGTTCTTTCAACCCATCTTGAGTGTACATTAGATTCCTGGGCTTCTACCTAGAATGACACAATCAGCTTGTTCAGAGCTGGAACCAGGGAATCTGTATTTTAAAAATTACCAAGTTTATATTTAACTAGTTTGGGAACCACTGCTGCATGTATATCAGGTCTCTTTGATTGGCTTCTGTCTTGTATGTTTTCCAGAGTATTGGATAGTTTCACCCCTTCTGTTAACAAGACAAGTCCATCCCTATTCATTTCTCCATTGGGAAAACTAGTCCTGACTGTATAACTCTGTCTTAAATTCCTTCTTGAGACAGAAGTATCTGTTGGTTCAATTCTTTATAATTTCACAGTGCCAGACACTAGATGAAGAAAAAGAGATCTGGCTCTTAGAAGTTCAACACAGAACAACCCACAATTCTTTCCATATCTCATCGTAAGAGTATACCATGATCTTTGAAAATTTGTTGGCATAAAAGATCTTAAATAATGTATGAATTTTAAGGCTGGCTGGCATTTTTGTTAGTGAGTACATCTGCATTCATGGATGGGAGTTGGGGCACCATTGCTTAATGACCAGGTCAGATCTTCTGACTCTTGGGCTCAGTGCAATCTTCTACCACGCATGTTTCTTCTCACCCCAGGTAGATTCTGGAGTTGCTCGTATGATGCAGTACCTTTTTTTGACTCTAAGAGGTTGCCCACACTTTTTCTATTCTAGAATTCCTTTATCTACCTCCTTTTCACTTGTGAACTCCTAACACTGTAGGTCTAAGCTTAGAAACACTTCCATTGCCTAGTCCTTCATGACCATCATAATTGTGGTTAGGTGCCCATACTCTCTCCTGCTTTAATAATCTGTACTTCACTCTCAGAGCAACACTACTTCAGCATTTGAATGCCAACTTAGATTGTTTTACTACTAGTCTGAAAACATCTGAGAGAATATCTCTTTTGTTACTTTTGCATTCCCAGTGCCCACGACAGTCTCTGGGAACATTAACAAGGTACCAAAGTGTGTTTTGGTGACTTTAGGAATTAACAAATGAATGAATGATGCATTCTTTCTATGTAATTACATTAGGACAAGGCTAGTTTGCATTTATTCTAATAAACACACAGTGCACTTGCATTCAGAGGCACACATTCAGTCCTAAGTAGCTACATCAGTAGAATATTCAGTGTTGCTTTTTGTGATAATATTTGGCATTGAAGACTACATTAAAATTAATGTTGGTATTTGTACAGCTATTTTTCAACATTAATCAAACACATGACAGGGGAAAATACTGCTACATGTTATGAAATTAAGTAGTTGAGGATTGCTACAAACAGAGTAAGCAATAGCAAATCTGGTTTTTGTTCTGGCAGTGATGGGGAGAGATGTAAAATTATGGCTGCTGAATCTATTTCCAACTTATCTACCTTCAAGAACTACAAAATGCTAATTTACAAGTGACCTTAAAAATCCTCTCTCCGATTTCCAAAGAGTGTAAGAATTCCTGTGATAATATCTGTGAAAAGTGGCCCTCTAGCCATGATTTGAATTCTTTGGAATGATCTCATCACCATACAGTCATTAGAAAACTCCAAGTAGTAATAATGATGATATTAATAACCACCTTACCTGAGGTTCTAATCTGGGCTGAGCCCTGTGCTGGAAGTTGAATATACATCATGTCATTTAGCTTTCACAGCAACCATATGAAGTAGGTGTTATTATCTCTGTTTTACTGAAGGGTAATAACCATGGTAGAGAGAAATTAAAAAAAAACAGTTCAAGGTCCATAGCTAGCAGTTACTAGTGATGAGGTTTTACATTCTCGCATCAATGACTGAAAGAGCCAAAGCATTTCTCACAGAATGTTATACAGCCTCTCAAAGAATTTATTTCCTTATATTTAATTGAAATTTCTTATTTCCTTAAGTTAATATATTCATTTTAGTTTTGTGTTTTAGAGCAGCCCAGAAAAGTCTCATCCTTTTTTTTCAGCCCAGTCTTTAAGAGATTTGAAAACAGTTATTATACATCCCCTAATACTTTTCTTACTGAGGTATCTGTCACGGATTGAATTTTGTCCCTCCAAAATTTGTCTGTTGAAGTTCTAACCCCAAGTACATCAGAAAGTAACCTTATTTGGTGACAGGGTGTTTACAGAAGTGATGGAGTTAAAGCAAGGTCACTAATGTGAACCCTCATCAGATAGAATTGATGTCCTTATAAAAAAGGAAGTTGAGCACAGACATGGACTTAGAGGGAGGGTGATAAGAAGAACAGAGGTGACACCCTCTGAAAGCCAAGGAGAAAGGCATGGAATAGGTTGTTTCTTCATAGGCAGAGAGAACCTATCCTAATGCCACCTTGATTTCAGATATCTAACATCTAGCTATGAGATGGTAAATTTTTCTTGCTTAAGCACCAACCCCTTCAGGGTGGTGCTTTGTTATGGAAGCTCCAGCAAACTAATACAACATCTGCAGATTCCTCAACTATCTTTTCTAGCATTATTATCATGTGGCCTTTGACCACAATTATTCTAATGTATCGATATCCCACTTGAAATGTGAGGCCACAACTGAACATTTTATTTCAGATATGGACTGACATGGGAACAGAAGAGAGGGATGGTGAGTTTAATTTTTTTTCTTTTTTCGAGTTACTGTTCCTCAATTAACATGACTTCAGTTGCAGTGAGCTTTAACAGCTAAAGTTATTGACTCACAGTGAGCTTCTGCTTTTCAGACTCAGAAATGACGCTTTGAAACCCTTGTGGGAGGGAATTTTTTTCCACAAAGTCAGAAGCTGATTCATCAGAGATACAAAGTTTGAGACAAACAAATTCCTATAAAAATCCATCTTTTCTCTTTGATGACACAAAAATGAAATCTGTCTTTTGTAATATATCTGAGACCACCAAACTGAGGATAATCTAAACAACCATGTGTTTGGAAATAATAAATATAAAACTTTTCAGAATAGAGGAAGACATTAAAAAATTCTTTTTAACATTAATTCATTTTTGAGAGACAGAGACAGAGTGTGGGTAGGGGAGGTGGAGGAGAGGGAGACACAGAATCTGAAACAGGCTCCAGGCTGTCAGCACAGAGCCCCAGGCGGGGCTCAAACCCATGAACCATGAGCTCATGACTTGAGCTGAAGTTGGACACTTAATCGACTGAGCCACCCAGGCGCCTCTAGAGGAAGAAATTTTTGTAAAAGGAGTGGCTAGTGGGCAGTAGTATATGCCACAACTCAACTATAATAGGACTTTTTCAGTAAGTATATTAAAAATAGCATTTCTAATTAAATATGTATTCAACCATATTAGAGTGAAAGTCAAATGGGTGTTCTTAAGGAAGTCTTATTTTTCCAAGCAAATGATTACTGTTGAGAAGGAATATATAAACCATGATGTTGACCTTCTCTTTATAGATAATGTTCCTTGAGTTGTTTTCATGAGTAGTAATACCTTTTTTTTGGTCTAATCTATCCATATTATTAATATGCCCATGTTATATACATGTTATACAAATTTTTATACGTATCTATCCACTGATACAGAGATAACATTTTCAGTGATATTTTTTCCTCTTGTAAATCTAGGTAACTTACATGAATACCAAGCGTATGACTTTGAAGTAACACCATGGTGAAAATGAGCTAATAGATCAGATTTCAAATACATTCCTCCATATAAAAACAGTTAGAAAATAAAGCCTTTATTTTTACAAGCATATTCACAGAGACATAGAGTTGGAGATATTTTATTTAAATTTGAAATAATATGACATGTTATTGAAGTCTCAGTGATAGGCATGCGCTAATGCAAATCTAAATTTTTTATTTTTCAGTTGTCAGGAATTGAATTATTTGAGAACCATTCTACAAAAGCACATTTGAATTAGTCGTAAACTGAGTTGATACTATTGCCATAGAGCAATGTCCTCTTTTTTTAATGTTTATGTATTTGTTTTGAGAGAAAGACAGCATGCATGCACATGAACAGGGGAGGGGGAAAGGGAGACAGAGAGAGAATCCTAAGCAGGCTCCATGCTGTTAGTGCAGAGCCTGACATGGGATTCAATCTCATGAACTGTGAGATCATGACCTGAACCAAAACCGATTCAAACATTTTAAAGACTCAGTCACCCAGGCGCCCCATAGAGCAATGTCATCTTATCCCTTACATAGATCCCTTACCATATTTGTTGGTCTTTTGTGATACACAATATTGGTGACACAGCAGTGTTCCTGTACTTTCCTGAGACATTTGGAGGACTTTGTGCTGTTATTCTAACATTCAGTATGACACTTTAAAAGATCTTTTACACCTTATAATAATGTCATACAACTATTTACTAAATATTAAAGCTTATGCTAAAACTGGAAAACCCTCGAATATCAATAACACTGGAAAGGAAATCAAATGTAAAATAAGGCATGCAGAAGTCTGGGGCAGGTAGCCTTCTAAAAGACCCTCCAAAAAATAAATAAAATAAATAAGAAATAAAAGAACCTGCAGGGATCCCTACCTTCTAGTATTCATAGCCTTGTGTAATCCCCTCCTATTGAATGCGGGTCGGAGCTAGCAACTGACTTTACATAATGTAATATGGCAAAATAATTGAAGTGTCACTGCTAAAATTGGTACAGCAGACTGACTTCAGTCTTGCTGGCTCTGTCTATCTCAGTCTCCTCTAGTTCTTCTTGCTTGTTTGATGAAAGAAGCTGTATGTTATGAGTTGTTTGTGGAGAGACCCCAGTGGCAAGGAAGTGAGAGTAGACTTTGGCCAAAGGCCAGTGAGGAAGTGAAGTCCTCAGTCCAATAGCCCACTAAGTTCTAAGCCCAAGGGCCATGTTTTTAGTGAGTATGAAAACAGATCCTTTGCTGGCTGAATCTTGAGATAATTACGAGTCCTTGAAACCTTGAATGCATCTTGATTGTGAGAGACCCCTAATCCAGAGAATCTTGCTAAGCCCTGCCTAGATTCCCAACCAACAGAAGCTGTAAGATAATAAATATTGTTGTTTTAAGTCACTAACTCTGGGGGTGATTTTTTATGTATCAATAAATAACTAGTTCAAGGGGCGTCTGGGTGATTCAGTTGGTTAAGCGTCTGACTTTGGCTCGGGTCATGATCCCACAGTTCATGAGTTTGAGTCCCGTGTTGGGCTCTGTGCTGACAGCTCAGAGCCTGAAGCCTGCTTCAGATCCTGTGTCTCCCTCTCTCTCTGCCCCTTCCCTACTCACTCTCTGTCTCTCCCTCTGTCTCAAAAATAAATAAACATAAAAATATAACTAATTCAATGGAAAAATACACAACTATTCTGTTGTGTATGTAGGGGAACAGACTCTGTGAGGTATGAGAGATAATGCTGAGAAGGAAAAGCAGCATGAAATTAAAGACATTACTGGCTTTAGTTAACCTTTCCCCTCTTTTACATTTATTCTTATGGGGAAATTAATCTTTTGGAGCCAAAATTAATCTTGACTTGAGTGAATTTGGAATTATGGGTAATATTCTAGAAAACATTCCCTTTTTAAGTAAACTGATTCTATGTATTTTAATTGTATTACTAAGATTACAGAATCTTGGGGCGCCTGGGTGGCTTAGTCGGTTAAGCGTCCGACTTTCGCTTGGGTCATGATCTCGCGGTTCGTGGGTTCGAGCCCCGCGTCGGGCTCTGTGCTGACTGCCAGTTCGGAGCCTGGAGCCTGCTTCAGTCTGTGACTCCCTCTCTCCCTGACCCTCCCCTGCTCACGCTGTCTCTCTCTCTCCTAAAAATAAATAAAAACATTAAAAAAAAAAAAAAGATTACAGAATCTTACTACACTGCCTAATCTAAAATGGCACCTTTAATAGAACTTCCAGATATTGAAAAGTCTGATCCTTCACCTATTAGTGATTATAATTTCATTCATTCTACAAATAAATATATCTGTAAACTATTGAAATAAACAACAAAAGATACTAATAAGGTTCAGTGTGTAGAAATAGGACTCAGGAAGGCCACTACCTTCAGACTCAAACACTGTCTGGAGTGTTTGATAGAAAAGCATGGTGTTTTGGTGAAGTCAATATTTTTTTTTTGTTTTTATTTTTGTTTTCAGTTTTCAGCCTTTAGTCTCATGTTTCTTTCACTGAGGTGTCTGACTTCCTTCTGAGGCTCCATCTACACTTTCAGGGTAGTTGGATGCCAGAATCAGCCATGTTTTTGCCACTTTAACAGAAGTAGTTCTTGGTAACTTGAGATGAGAGAGTTACTGTATCTGTAAGGAATGAGATGCTTCATTCTGTCTGTCTTTAAAATCAGGCCTGTCAGATGTTTAATTCATACACTAGCCCTCTGTGGTCAGGATTATTATCCCTATTTAAAGGTTCTGGAAACCAAGGGAAAAAGGTGGAGTCATTTATCCTGGGTCACAGGAGGGATCAGTGTCTGAGCTAGGATTACAGTTCAGAAAGCCTCAGATCCCGAGACCTGTGCTCTGACTATACTTATTTCAAGCCGACTTGGCCTACTTAAGTAAGTCCTGCTTCCCTCACTCCTGCCCCTAGAGCTCTCTGTTGAGTATTTGAACTCTGTCAGCAAATGTGAAAGAGGTCCACGCTCTAGAAAATATACCAGACACTGGGCTTCATTATAGTTTAACCGGCAGTTTCTCGTCCAAAAATGTTTTCATATTGGGAAATCTAAAAAAAAATTTTTTTCCATGAAGAAGTATTAAAACAATGTAGTCAGCCTTCATTAGTCTTCATCTTGTGCATCAGAACTCTAATTTAGAAGTAGGAAACACCAACAAAGGAAACTGCGTAATAACAGCAGATAATATCAACAGCACTTTGCCTGATACACTGATATCTGGCTTTCCATTAGAATACTTCCCAGCAAGGGCCTCTACATTTACCACTTACATTCATTTTGGTTTCCAGAATTATTTGAGGTATATACTTTAGGAGAGGATGCAAAGAGCAATGTGTGTGTATGTGTGTATGTGTGTGTGTGTGTGTGTGTGTGTGTGTGTACACACATGTACATGCACACATAGATGTATGTACAAGGTGAGGGGTGGCATTATGTTAATATTCTTAAAAGTAATAAAGTCTCTGAGCAGGTGGCAGGGAAAGGGAAGCTCAGAAGAATTCCTTTAAGAGTACTGAGCTTGTAGGCAGAATACCTGGATTTGCCTCTGCTTTCTGCCAGCTCTGTGAACTTGAGAAAATCACTTAGGCTCTCTGAATGTCCAAAGAAAACCGAACAGCTCTTTCTCATTGAAGAGGTCAGCATGATAGAAGAGACAGATAATTACATTGTGTTATAGCTAGTAATATGAGTTCTACTAGTGTCATGAACAAAGTGCCCAGGGAGCATTGAGGAAGGATCATTTGGGCCTGATCTTGATTTTCACTCCACACTGTACAGAAAAGATTTCAAGGGACTGTTACAGGCCTGTGGCATAATACTGCTCAGCCTATGTGGGGAAGGATCAGTCTCAGGTAACTCGACGACTTCGATGTCTAGACAACTTGAGGAAAGTTATAGGAGATGAAGAAGGAAAGGAAGAACGGGGGGCAGTTTGGGACCAGGCTAATAAGTCTAGACTATCCTGTGAGAAGAAGAGAGCTATTCACAAATATAGCCATTCACTCATTCACTGAAACTTCTAAATCAGGCACCATGATGGCTACCTGGTGGAGACACAGAGTACTCCCAGACTCTGTGAAGCAACTTGCAGTGTGGGCAGCAGAATGGTTTGAAGGATGGACAAGTAAGCAAGCAGTTACAGAGTAATAGTGAGCATCATGAAAGATCATGCGCAGGAGCACAGAGGAAGAGAGATAGAATATGTAACCTGGCCTGGGATGGTTGACAAAGACTTCCTGGCAAAGGGGGTAAGTTGAGTCTGACTAAAGAAGTAGAAGGAAGGGAGGAAACAAGAAAGAAAGGATGGAAGACTGAATAAGGAAAGGCATTTGGAGCATATAAAACTGTATACAGAGTCAAAGACATTTCTAAATGAGGTTTCTTTAGATTTTTCATTGAGCTTTGTGGAAATATTATTTTTCCAACTCACCTCAGTGTCGTAGAAAACATAAGGCACCACAGGCCTAAGCTGCACAGTGAGGGCTGCCAGAAAAGGACAGATTCACACAGAGCAACAAGTAGCAACCCCTTCTGAGTTTGAGAGACACCCTCAGAATTCAGACACATGTTGTTACGTCCAGGAGTTTTCATTGCTTCATTTTTCATAGCATCAGGACAGTTGAATATTCATTTGTTAGATTAAGTTCTAATGACCTCTGCCTCTTTCAATGGCTTTCCTGGTCAAGAAATAATTTTATTATTCTCCTCAAATTAAATGTAAATTGAGAAACTAGGAGAGAAGAAGATGAGAAAGGGGCTCAAGAGAGCTGACACTGAGGGGAAGAGATGATTGTGAAGGGAACTGGCTAGCAACTGAAAGGTAGGGCAGACATGTTTAGCTATTATAATAGAGCCTCTCTCTCTCTCTCTCTCTCTCTCTCTCTCTTTCTCTCTCTCTCTCTGTGTGACTCCATTTTTAAACAAACTCAATGAAGGGACTCAATGAAGCGACTCAATGAAGCTTTTGATTCATACTCCATAGTTCATTAATTAGGAAAAATGCATTGTATTTGCAACATTTATTGCTCTCAATATTACGTTTTTCACAATTCTCTACTCTCTGTTTTAAAAGTAACTTCACACTTTTTCTTTTAGAGTTACAATTACTTTGAGGAAAGCATGTATTATTTATAAAACAAGTACCACTACAATGGAGAGAAGCTTATACATCTGGAAATCACTGTTACTGATAGTGAAAAAATGTATTGTCTTAACCAATAAAGCATTTGGAAGAGGTATTTGTTTATGATCAAGTCTTAATTAAACAAAAATGAAAGTTCAGTTGTCTAGATTAAGTAACTGGCAATTACATATGTGTGTATTATCCAAATTCCTTCTTAAAAGTCTTAAAATATTAAATAGTGATATTTCTATGGCAGATGATGATAAAAACATAAATCCATCCCAATAAAATTCATATCCACTAACATTTATACATACTCTATTTTTTCTTTCTTTGCTTTATATATGAATATTAACTATTTTTGACTAGTATACTTATTTTAGAGGGCTCTTTAAGTAAAACAAATAAAACTTTTAGTTATTACCTGAATAATTTTAGGAAGTTCAAGATAGTTTATGCTTTTCTGTATAAACACACAGTTAATTTAATAATAAAAAATGAATTCACTGTAATAATATATCTATGGATCTAAAATGAGAGAACGGGTTACCTTTTTAAAAATAAGGGATCTATTATTTCTTGATTTGGTAAGAGAGCTACTTCTCTGGATAAGACTTTCAGAACCCACAGGACAAATACAGTCAGTTTAATATAAGGAGCAGAAAGGGAATAATACAGTTATTCATGGCAAATGCCTTTTTGTAATTATCATAACCTAATTAAATTTATCTAAATAATCTGGCCATAATGGGGGGGGGGAAGCCTATCATTTGGTTACTTGATTTTAGAAAAGGAACTGTGACCTTCTTGAAAAAATTGAAATGAGAAGTTTAAAAAACCAAAACATTAAAATGTTTGGGAAGTGGGAACTTCTTAAAAACACTATAGTGGGAAGGGAAATGGGTGGCATATATTCAGTAGTCTGAACTATTTAATAAAATCCCTTTTCTGGCTAAGTTGTCAAGAAAAAATAATCACTCCTTGAAGAAAACAAAACAAAACAAAAAAGGACTATGATGGTTCAGCTAATTTAGGATAGAAGAAACCACAAAATGTGACAGAGCATGTATATTAGAAACCAAATCAATCTGTATTTCCTTATATTTCATGGGATTGTTTTTGTGGAGGATACAAAAAAGTAGAAGGTACATCCTCTGGGCTAGGGGAATTTATTATCGACTTAGGAAAATAAGATATACAATGGAAAACAATGAAGTGGTAGGGGGTTTAAAAACATGATAGTGACATTTAACTTCTAGCTGCTAAAAGAAAGATACTATTCACCGAGGCATCAGATGGACTGCTTGGAAGAGGCAGGATTTAAGGAGAGATTTTAATGTGAAGCATTTGGATTGATCAAAGGGAAAGGAAATAACATTTGAATGTCAGGAACAGAAAATAAATCAAAAGGGATAAAAGAGAGAGGCACACCAAGAAAAACAGACTTAACTATAGAGAACAAACTGGTGGTTACCAGAAGTGAGGTGGGAAGGGGAATGGGTTAAAAATGCAGTGGGGATGGGGCGCCTGGGTGGCTTAGTCGGTTGGGTGTCCGACTTTCGCTTAGGTCATGATCTCGTGGTTCGTTGGTTCAAGCCCAGCGTCGGGCTCTGTGCTGACTGCTGGCTCAGAGCCTGGAGCCTGTTTCAATCTGTGACTCCCTCTCTCTCTGACCCTCCCCTGCTCATGCTGTCTCTCTCTCTCTCTCCTAGAAATAAATAAAAAAACATTTAAAAAAATTTTAAAAAAATGCAGTGGGGATTATGGAGGACACTTGTGATGAGCAAAGGGTGATGTATGGAGGTGTTGAATCACTATATTGTACACCTGAAAATAATACTATACTGTATGTTAAGTAGCTGGAATTTAAGAAAAAAACTTTAAAAAATAACAAACTTACAACCAAAGAAAGATGAAAACATGTCAAAAGCAGGACATTATACAGAAAATCAGTAGATCTATAGTCAGCTCATGAATAAGTGCTGAGTGCAGTATATGCCCAACTCATTGCTAGCTATAGTAGAGCAATATAGGAACAACTTCTGCACTTAAGAGGTTCAGTTTCTTGTGTAAGAGATGAGAATGACATGTGAAGATATTTGTATCATCTTATAAACTGGGCTGTGTGTTAATTTGTGTGGCACAACTTTACTTTTAATGGAGTTTAGGAAATGGAAAAAGAACCAGAATAGGAGCCACTGGCTTTGGGAAGGAAATGTGATGACCCAGAGCTCTGAAAGATGACTAGAGTTTGAATAGGTCAGAGAGTAGTGAGAACATTTCCTGAAATTGGGTAAATTTGTTATTTTGCAGCTCTTCTGAAGAGAGATTGCATATATAGTGGATCTGAATTCAGTTCTGTTTGAATAGATAAGTTCTTTCTGACAAGTTGATGCCAAATTTGTATGTCCTGTGTTTCTCTTTCATTTTCCTTCTTATTATAATAGATGATGCTAATTGCCTATTTGACCCTTGTGACGAGGAAATTTCTAAAATCTAAGGCTTACTTATATTGTTAAACTCAGCTAGAGAGAAATCATTGACTATAATAAGCATTGGGTCCTTTTTCTAATACTTTTTTAAGTATTAAAGCTTCTTAAGAAAAACCATACTTGCTTAAGACAATTTATTTTACTATTTACTATCATCATTATTATTGTCATCACCATCATCATTATAACCTTAAAAATGTGTTTTCTGAGCTGAGACAAAGAGGGGATTTGGGGCTTTAAATAATCTCTAAATAGACATTCAATTGGTTCTTCTGTTTTTATCTCTTATCTTCACGCCCATTTTCAGAAATACCACCAATTCTTAAGTGTTTTGAGGTCTTCTCCAGGATAACTAGGCTGCCTCTCATCTGGTTCTTAAAGAAAGTAATGATTTCCCTAGGAACTCATCTTCTCTATGTAAAGTAAGCAATCCCAGTCTGTAACTCCCTCCACCTCCTTATCAAATGCCCACACACCAAGACCAATATTTGCCTTGCCCTAAATCAACCCAGGGCCTCTGAGGAAGTAGTTAAGGTTAAATGAATCATAAGTGTAGGGACTTGATCCAAAAGACTTTGTGTCCTTATAAGTAGAGACACCAGAGTGTTGGATTCCACTCTCTCCATGCACAAGAATGAAGAAAGCTGTGTGAGAACACAAGAAGGCAGTTGTTTGCAACCAAAGAGGAGAGTTCTTACCAGGAACTGAATTGGCTGATCCCCTCTCAGCCTCCATAATTGTCAGAAATAAATTCCTAACGTTGAAGCTAAAAAAATACATTCTCAGTAAAATTTGGCTGTAATACTTAGGCAATGTGAACAGACACTAGTGAATATTTTCAACAAAATCTGAAATACAAACACATTTATTCTAAAAAGCATGTATTACCTACCTGTATTCACAGTACCCCAGGAGATGTTCTTGAGAGAAAGGGAAAGTGCGGTCCCTGAAGCCACTGATGATAAACCTATTGGTTCACGACTAAACTAACATTCCATTCCTAAGAAAATCTCAAGTCCTGGGAAGTGTTTGGCTTTCTGTTACTTCTAGCAGAAGACAGCGGAAAAAAGAAACACATTACATTAGGATGCCCTCTAACATATCTCGAGGTCCCTGTGATTTCATTTTAGGGTGAAGTGAACATATTTCACGGTGAGGGTTAGAACTGCTCATGTGAGGTTAAAGTTCTGGAAAGAAATGATAGTCTTTCCCTCCTACCCCAAGTAGAGCTGGAGCAGGGGGGCAGGCCAGTGAGATGACTGAGGTCATGAGTGATGGTAAAAGCCCATTTCACTCCCTTCATCACTGCTTGATCATCTAGGAGCGCTGGACAGTAACTGGATTTCCTTCTGAATCAGTGACTCGGACTTGGAAAGTGCTCTAATTCTTTGTTCTACCAACTGTTGACAAACTACTAAACATTATGGGGCACTCATAAAATGTTATGTAAGTAACCATGACCTTACTTTAGATAGAGCCAGTTACAAAGCATCAAGGAAACCTTCATATTCTATATATGTATATATATTTAGGACCCATAATTGAAAAAAAATGGATAGGTTTAGGGATTGGAAAGATCAGGAGCCAAATTCCCAATCTACCACTTTTGATTTTAAGTTAGTGGTTTGGCCTCTCTTAGCCTGAAACTTCTGAACTATGAATTGGTATTAATAAGCCTGATCTCATAGGTTTGTTTAGAGAATTATATCAGATAACCAATGTGATCATCTACCTTGGTGAATGCTCAGTAATTATTGGTTCCCTTCCCTTTGCTCAACAAAGTATAGGTCATCAAGGATTGGGATTGTCAGCAGGAACCCGAGGTTACTGTCAACAAATTGTAGCCTAAGAATCTTCTCTAATAAGAATGACATGTGAAAGAGATTGTATTTAACTACTTCTGCTGCTCATTTTTATGCATCACATACTTCTACCAAAACCTTTCAATACTTCAGTGAAAGGTGAAAAGTTATAATTAAATAGGAGGAGTTGTACTTTTAGAATTAAGCAGTAAAGCTTGTAAAAGCACAGATGGATGAGTATGAGGAAGCCTATTTGCTAAGTGGCTCACTACGTGAGTTTGAGGAGATGGCTCTTTCATAATTTTAAACAGTTTGTGATTTCCCCTTCAAAGCAGGATCTTCAAGGGGAACTGAATATAACCTCTGTCGAATTCCACTCGGTATTTCATTTCTCTTTTGTTTGCAAGGTATTAATTATTAAATGTGGTTCATATTGATAATTATACTGCATCTTATTTATTAATGACTCACTATTAAGCTTAAACTTAATATCTCCAGAGGTTCTCAGGTCTCTATTTTTGCAGGTCATTGCTCCTTTTCTCTTTGCAGAACTGAGAGCTGAGAAGGTTTCAAGCTTTGGGGCTTAAGGTAAATGGGTCTTGATGGTGTGATTACCCACGACACAGTTCATTACCACTAATAGAGTCACCCATGCAGCCAAAGAGAGAAAAGAGGGCCTGCAAAATAGTGAACTAATAGGCAATAAATTATTATACCAGGGAAAGGCAATCATACATAAGGACAGTCAGTGACCAGAGCCCAATAGAAGAGTATATACTTTTTATTTTGCTTGAAGCATGTGTCTCTTTCAGGTTCTTTTTCAGAAGGACAGACCTCATTTTCAAACTAAAAAATTTGCTTCCATTTCTTCTTTTGATCCGTGGCAAGAGATAAAAATAATCATGGCAAAAATCAAATTTATTCCTCATAATGCTGCTTCCTGTTGGCCTCATTTCCTTGTAGGGCTTCTTCCAAATTGAAAATTATACTTGATTCCTTACATTCAAGATTTCAGTGACACAGATTGAAAATCATGAGAGAGTAAAAATTTACTGGCCTGTCCCATATGGGAAAAATATATATCATAACTTGCGTACATTCTTAATATGGGTTTGAGGGAGCAATTTAATTAACAGCAACAAAAACCCATAAACTACAATGTCTTTGAGACCTCGGTTCCTCTCCATCAGGAATCTCTCCCTCAGGACACTCAGAGCTACATCTCCCCTGATCTGACCAGCTTTGCTGCCCCTAGGTCCTGAGGGCTCTCTAGCAATTTGTCTTCTTTCTCCCAGAACTCCCCTCTTGGACTCTATTCCCAACAACTCCAAAGTAACCCCTTCTTGATTTTTATCTCAAGTAGCAGAAACTCTTAATGAGCCATTTCTGATTCATGAGAAAGAGAGCTCACCTGTTGCTCCAGAGCTCTGCTGAGATGCTGAAGCTCCTCTCCATCCCTGAAAATAGAAAACCAGTGCTTTTCATCCAGGTAATTATATTTTCCAGCTTCTCACTTGTGCTTAGCTAATAGTCATCCCCACTTGTCCAAGGCAAACCACCATTCATGAGAGCTCTGGTTTGACTATCTTGGGCTATATACAGATCTCTTGGTTGTTGGGGGATTTACAGAAAAGTTATAAAAATAGTAGAGTGTTCCTGTTTATCTCTTTCCCAGTTTCCCCTGCTGTTAACATTTTACATTACTGCAGTATATTTGTCACAACTAAAGGGTCGGTATTAATATGTTATTATTTACTCAACTCCCACACTTTATTTGAATTTTGCCAATTTTCCCCTAGTGTGTGTTTTCTGTTTTGGGAGGCACTTTATATTTTGTTGTCAGGACTCCCTAACTTTCTGTGTGACAGTTTCTCTGACTCTCTCTGTTTCGGAGGACCTAGACATCTCTGAGGAGTACTTTTCAGATGTTTTGTATACTGTCTATCAGTTTAGCTTCATCTGAGGGTTTTCTTCTGAATCAGGGTTATATGATTTTGGAGGAAGAGCACAGAGGTGAAGTGGCCTTCTCTTCTGCACATATCAAGTAAGCACACTATGATCATGACTTATTGATGGTGTTCACCCTGATCACCCAGCTGAGAAAGTATTGTCAAGTTTCTCAACTGTAAGCTTAATCTTCCATCTCCCTCCCATTTCCATACTCTCCTCTTTGGAAGACAGTAAGAGGAGCCCATACTCAAGAGTAGGGACTTAAGCTCCACCTCTATGAGAGGGGAACATCTACATAAATAGTTCTGAATTCTTCTGTAAGAAAGATTTTTCACTCCCCCTACCTATTTATTCATTTACTCAACTTATTTTTATTGGCATCATTATGTTTTATTCACTGTTGAGTGCCTGAGAAATGTCTGCATGTAGTGACAGTTAAGAACCTTTTTATTCTTCTTCTTCCAAGCTTTTATTTAAATTCCAGCTTGTTAACATACAGTGCAATTATTAGCTTCAGATGTACAATCTAGGTGTACAGATAAATCACTTACATACAATACCCGGTGCTCATCACAACAACATAGGGTCAGAAGGGATGCAAGTGTTTCCTGACAACTTCAACATTAAATCGATGCATAAATGCTAATCCCTCTATTTGTGTGTGTGTGTGTGTGTGTGTGTGTGTGTGTGTTTTGTGTTTTGTGTTTTTTACATCTATAAAAACTGGAAAGAAACGTTTGCTCTATGGAATTGTTGTAGGATAGTGGTTAATGCAAGCACAGGTCCTGCAACATAGAAAGTGCTCATGTAATAGTGGTTATTCTTATCTTTTAGAAATGATTATTATCCACTTCAAAAGTTAGTTCATGAGAACAAAATTCTCAACCATTATTGTAGGCTACCTATCTAATACAGATGCTCTTCCTTTTAAGAACTTGGGAATCAAATTATAGATTAATGTACAATTTATACTTGCAAAATACTTAAACTTTTCTCTAATGGAAAAATAAATTCAGTATTTACAAGGTTCTGTTGATTTACTTAATTTTTCCACTTTGTAGAGATTTGACCCATAGAACTTTTTAATTCCCTTATAAATTGAATGCCAGAATATATTGTAAATAGCTTTCTTTTGGTGCTATTAAAAAACCTTTTCCTCCTTATGTTAGAATAATAAAATTGTAAGATTCACTGAAAGGATTGTGCAGAAATAGTGTTTACTATGTTTAAACACAAGGTTTTTTGTTTGTTTGCAGTAATTCTAGTTGTAGTTCTGCAATGAATTAACGTTGAAGCTATCAGAGAACATTGGGGTTCCTTTGGCCTCTGTGGTTGTTTTATTTATTGAAGATTTATTAATTAAGCTATCACTACATACAGGCAATGCTTCAGCATATAGCAGTGGATAAAACAGAAAATGGTCCTGCTTGCATGACAATGGACATTGAAAATTTTAAAAGTATATCTATCTTATATTAGGTGAGGTAAATGCGATGGAGGAAGGCTAAGAGAAACAAGAGAAGCTGGGTAGAGGAAGGGAATGTAATTTGTTATTTTATATTGGAAGAGCGTACGCACAGGGCGGTATTTAAGCAGAGGCTTGAAGACTTTGAGGGAATGAGCCATTCTGATCTCAGGGAGAAAAGAATTCCACATAGAAGTCGTAGCCAGTGCAAAGGCTCTGAGGTGAAAGAGAAAATTAAGTATTTTAGGAACAGCAAGGAAACTAGTATATGTTACAGCAGACCTTTGGATATGGGTATTTAGCATTCATGACCAAACTAAAACAGTTAAATTTAATGTTTATTTATTTTGGAGAGAGAGACAGAGTGTAAGTGGAGGAGGGGCAGAGAGAGAGGGAGCCACAGAATTTGCAGCAGGCTCCAGGCTCTGAGCTGTCAGCACAGACACCGACATTGGCCTCGAAACCATGAAACATGAGATCACGACCTGAGCTGAAGTTGGACGATGAACTGAGTGAACCACCCATGCACCCGTAAAACAGTTAAATTTAAAAACTCATGGTTTAAAAAGAAGTCATAGATGAAAAGAAAACTGAAGTGCAGGTATGTCATCCAGATACTTTAATCTTTAAAACCTCTATGTATTCTGCCAATGTGCCTTCTTTCCTAACCAAATACACATACTAGAATATCAGAGTTCCTTGTGAGCTGCTGTTCTCATTGTTTTTGCTTAGGATGAGATTTTGTTTAACATTGCTACTAAAATTTGATTGGAGTCTTAAGCTTTATGAAAGGTTTATAAGGGCCTTTTCTTCTTCTATTTTATTATGTGATCTTGTTGGCTGTAGCCTTCTCCCAATTTGGTACACAGATAGCCTTGCCTTAGTCAGATAACCTGAGACCAGGTCAATTTTCAGTATCAGAAACAATTGTATGAATACTAATATGCTCCTAAGAAATATATTATTTACTCTATTTATTAAAATAATAAAAAAATACTGATTAGTCATTACTCATTTCTTTCCATATTTGGAATAAATTCAGTGCTTTAAACATTTTGGTTTAAAAAGCATTTAAATTTGTTTTCTCAAAGCATTCACATATGAAAAGTATAAGCATCTTAGATAAATCAGACATGTTATCCTTTATTCCCAGTTCAGAGTTCACAGAGGCCTTTGTTTTCTTTGGAGCAAGCAGTCAGATTTCAACTGGGAGGAAATATTATTTTGTACTTTGTGGCAGGCAATGTTTAGATGGGTTATGCCTGCTGGGAGGCCTACTGTCTTCCCTGTGGATTTCAGACACACACAGGGGTGGCTTCTTTGTGGATTATAATCACTCTGTTTGGATTGGAATAGTATGGCCCATGTCAGTGTGTATGTGTGTGTGTATGTGTGTATGTGTGCGGTTTAATTTTAATTTAGGTCAATAGTTTTTGTTGGCTTTAGGGTGAAAAGACTTCCTCTGTCTTCGGAAATATTGATAAGCAAATAGTTAAAAATGATATTGGGTTGCTGGCTAGGTGAGAACTAGGTCAACTTGGTTTTTATCTAAAATACAACTTTTATTTATTTATTTTTTTAATTTTTTTGAGACAGAGAGAGACTGAGCATGAGCAGGGGAGGGGCAGATCGAGAGGAAGACACAGAATACAAAGCAGGCTCCAGGCTCTGAGCTGTCAGCACAGAGCCTGATGCGGGGCTTGAACCCATAAACTGCAAGATCATGACCTGAACCAAAGTGGGACGTTTAACTGACTGAGCCACCCAGATACTCCTAAAATACAGCTTCTAAAGACAATTCTGTCTCATCAATCAAGTTTCTTCTGTTTTTCAGATAATTTCTAAAAACGGAAACATGAAAAGTTAATAAATTTTGAAAAAGAGAGAGAGTTGTCTTAAAGCAAATATTTTTCATTAAAAGATAGTTTCCACCTTTTCCTAAAATGCAAGTATTCTACTTTTGCATGTTTTTGCATGTGGTTTTCAGGCAAATGGGGGGACCAAAATGGGGGACCGAAAAGCTCTGATGTGTAGCACTTACTGATGTCTGTGTTGGAGATACTCCCTGTATGGCCAATTTCAATTTACCCACAGTTTAACAACTGGCTCACAAAATTCCTGAAAATTTAGCAGTCTGATTTATAGAGTTCCTCAAGTATGGGTTCCAGCACACCTATATAATACTTATTCTTTCTCTCTGAAATGAATATGGGACCTACCTTGGTTAATTTTAGAACTGTTCAAATGTTCTTCATTCAGCTTATTTTTATGACTCTTCTGGTCTTGGTCAGTTTTGGTTGATTTAGCAAGGATGGATAATATTCTGGGTGGGACCTAAATGAAGTAATGGAACAGTTGTGACCTTTGGATTGTCCAATAACTTGTGAAATTAATTGCCTGAGGTCTAAGTGCATAGGTGACATCATCTTGATATCATAGATGATAGAAGAACTCTAGTTTTTCTCCCTAACTTCCAAGAAATTTCCTCTTTCACAAGGTCGAGGCTCATAGCGTCAGTATAGGACAGTTTCAGTTAAGCAGAAAAACAAACATTAACTAAATTCGGAACTCACGAATTTCGGAACTCATGAGAAAATACTCATGCAGTATTTTCTCAATCTTAATATGCCATCATTTGCAAAATACACCTTTGACTTATTAATAATTTTTGTGGAAAATAAGCTATATTAAATATGCCTATCAATTATAAAATCCATTCTCTTTCAGAAAGAAGTGTGTGTGTGCATGAAAATTAAGAGTATATAACTTGGAATTAAGGAAATGTGGATGGTAATGTTATATAGATAATTCTGAAAGGTTTGGCCTGGTGTGAGAAGTATCCCAGGATTGTGCTTTTTCAATGGATTGATAGACTATATTGGAACTCCTATGTCACAACATTTGTGGATAATGTGTGGACTCCGAACTTTTCTGCTGTCTCCTATCAGAAATGAGTCTTTCAAAAGTTTTCCTATTTTTATCTTTCTTTAACAATATCTTGTACCCATTCAGTTTAAATTGCTGAACAAAGCTGATGCTCTAAGTTACAATCTCATGAAACACATAACAAATGAAAGTATTGACACCACTTTTTTTATATTATAATCTGAACCACAACCATATAATTATATGCCAGACATTGGCATTATTACCTTTAATGTAAAACAGCAGCTGAAGAATTTATGCTGGAAAATCTGTATTCCCTTCCTCTTTTTTATGGTTATTGGATATTTGTGTGATATTTTTAAAAAATGCTTTTAAATGTTTATTTATTATTGAGAGACAGAGCATGAGGGTCAGAGAGAGGGGAAGACACAGAATCTGAAGCAGACTCCAGGTTCTGAGCTGTCAGCACAGAGACTGACACGGGGCTTGAACTCACAAACCATAAGATCATGATCTGAACCAAAGCTGGACACTTACCTGACTGAGCCAGCCAGGCGTCCCTTGTGTGACATGTTTTAAACTCCAAGATTCTTTACTAATTGTCTCTATCTTTTGATATCTATCTCTCTATTGAACAATTAATTGGTTATTAAATACTATTATAGTATTTAAGGTAAATGAAAGAATGGAATTATAAATTGAAAGTCCAAAGCATAAAACAGTATTCTGCCACTTATATGTGCTGCTGTTACTAATATCTTGTCCATTAAGGATATAATAAACAATCACTTATTCAGTATTCTTTTTTTTGCTCTGAAATTTTTTTTTTTTTTTTTTAGCCAAGTGCCTTATTTTGTTCATTCTCTAAGTCTTCTGCTTATTGGATGGGATGCAGAGTATATTAGGTACATACAATCCTGGCATAGTAAGGATTTATTTAAAGGAAAACAAAGTAAAATTTAGATTAGATTCAATTATTTTTATTGACAAATTTCAAATTTATGAAGTCAAGGGATAGGTATTACATGGTGAACACATTACTATTTAATTCAGTAAGCAAGGCAGACCCAGGGTTAAAAAGATCAATAGGAGGAGAAACTTTCCTCCAAGATCTTAATGTGTTGTGGGAAATGTACTAAAAATACAGATTTCAGAGCTCTGCAGACCAAGAATATCAGAATCTCCAGAGGGTGAGCCTGAGCATATCTTTTCAATAAACCCACATAGTTTTTTAGTGATTTTATTGTAGTCTGGTTGAGAAATCTCTGGTCCATATTGTATATGATCCACTGAATAAAAAATTAGCATTAGGGATATCTATTTTCTCTTTATCTAAAAGGCAAATGTATTCCCTCCCTTAGATTATTTTTCTCCCAGCTTGAGGTTTTGCTACGGAAAAACTTCTTTTCACTGCTAACTCCATTCACAACCATTCTGAACACCCACTCCCTGATGTACTTCTCTCCCTCCCCCAGTACTAACTATGGGGAAACTGTTTTCAGTTGGAGAAATGCAACTAGACAAAAGTAATTTATTTAGCCCTCAGCTGATTCTATATTGCTTCTTATGGTGAAACAAAGATCTTCATTTTTATTCAGTCTTCCTGCTGCTTCTGAAATTCTTTTTCTCCTTAATTTAATGAGTTCCTTCTCTATTATACGCTAAGCATGGTACAGGAGAAATATAAAAGATCAATACTTGCTTACATTCCACTGGGGGAGGCCAATGTGATTTAAATAAGTAGAACATGAGGCAAAAATCAGATTCGTAATGATAAGCCGAAAGTTTGCAAGTCCCCAAGGCTTCCTGGGTGCTTCTTCTTTTATGCCCAAACAAACCATTCAAGACCCCACCCAAACACCGTGGGAAGTTCAATGTCATTTTTCGTGTTTCTAAGGATTCCTGCCTACTGTGCACCTGCCTTCTTCTAGCAGATGCCCGCCTGCAGTATTCAACAGCTGTCATCTGGATCACCTCTGCCTGTTTCATCCTACCTCTCTAAGCATGGATATTTTTCCTTTATTCCTCAAAAAAATCACTAACACATCTCTTGTGTTGGGTAACTGAAAATCTAGAAACAATGAAAGTTCATTGTAGTACAGAATAAGAGTCTACCTAAGGTTGAATGTCAGATGTTATTCCAAAATTATTTACTTCTGTCAGACATTCTTGGTGCATGGAAATCACTCGCTCATTAGGTTATTTACATGCCTGACTTCCCGCATGCTGCTGGGATTCACCCTCATACAAACCAAAATCTACCTTTTGTCTCTTATCTCCTAAACATTAAAGGAAAGTTTCCAAGTCACTAGGTAGAATCAAAAGTTGATGATACTCTGTCATAGATAATAAGTTTGCCCTTTTTAATTTCAACCCCTCTCCTCCATATCATTTTGAAAGCCAAACTGAGTACAGCCAATGGGCCCAGACATGTTTACAAACTAAGCAATCTTCCTTCAACCTCAATTGTAACAATAATGACCTTATTTCCATTTTGTTATAAACTAAATGCTATAGGGATGTGTAGCTTTTGCAATGGTACCTAAAAGGCATGAGAGATATAGGGGGGTGAGGGGAGGAGGAGGGAGGAAGAGAGAGAAAGAGAAAGAGAGCTTTTTGGTGGTCCCTAACCATCTTCGTTTACTATATCCCTAAATGCAAACATAGTTCTGGCACAAAATTGTCATTTGTTATATGCTTATATAATGAATAGATAATTAAATGATAAAAAGTATGTCTAGTTCTTCCAGCCATTAAATATGAATGCCAAATCATTTTTGAAGTCTAGGAGACATGGAGCACCTGTGTGGGCTGAGAAAGGATATGTGGTGGGGTGTGGTCATCTACTTTAGCAGTCAATTAATTTTTCAACATAATTAGTTATTTAATTGACCATTCATGTAGTGTTAATGTATTTGAATTCCTAATTAATCTCCATTTTAGTTAAAGCATTTTATATCTATGCCCCCATTTCTAATTTAACAGTCAGTGGCCTTGAATTTTGAAGTGTATTTATAACTAAACACACACACACACACACACACACACACACACACACACAGATATTTACACAAAGGACTAGAGAAAGTTAGTCATGTTGGTCTTTCAGGAAAATTAGATGGATCTCATTCCACAGAATTTATTAAAAATCATGGATTATTCAAATTTTTAACTTTTTTTCTTTTTTTTTTTTGTTGTTGTTGGGGTTTTTTTTTTTTTTTAATATTTTTATTTATTTCTAGGAGAGAGAGAGAGAGACAGCGTGAGCAGGGGAGGGTCAGAGAGAGAGGGAGATACAGACTCTGAAATAGGCTCCAGGCTCTGAGCTGGCAGCACAGAGCCAGACGCGGGGCTCGAACCCACGAATCGCGAGATCATGACCTAAGCGAAAGTCGAACGCTTAACCGACTAAGCCACCCAGGCGCCCCTTTAACTTTTTTTCTAGATGAAGTGTCACCAAAATTTTCCTGTAAAGGGCCAGATAATAATTATTTTAGTCTCTGCAGGCCATACAGTTTCTGTCCCAACTTCTAGATATGTAAATTAGGGACAATATTGTATTCCACTAAATCTGTACTTAGAAAAGTAGACAGTAGGTGAATTTGTCCCCTGGGTCATAGTTTGCCAGCCCCTGCTCTAGACCCCTTTATATGATTTGTACTCATCTGTTGCCAAATCATGAGGGCTCTTACTGTTAACTTTGTCTTCCTCTATGCACAAGTTCTTTTCTTCCATCTTTAAATATATATGATCTTTTGATCTGGGAAAATTTTTCGTTGTTGTTGTTTTGGTAAGAAAATGCTATTCCAACCAAGATATCATCTTGCCTATCTTATTCCGTGTCTGAAATTTTGCTCTTCCATCATCTATTATTCCCTCATTGTTTCAGATATGAGTAACCTAGAATCCACTGGAAGCTAGAAACCTTGTTTTTATGCTCCTCCTGTACGTAACACAATAAAAATTCCCATAGTTCTCTCTTTAAGCAGATTTTTAAATACATTTTTTAATTGAGGTATAACATATGTACAGAAATATTTACAAGTCATAAATATACAACTTGAAAATTTTTCACAGTTATTTTTGTTTTGTTTTAAAATATTTCATTATCTAAATACTCTAGAAACAGACATAATGATCAGGACCACAGACTTGAGAGCCAGATTGCTGGCTTCAAAACCCAGATCTACCTACCATTCACTGAGTTGATAACTTGTGGCAAATTATGTTAGCTCTTTATGCCTTGGTTTTCTCATTTGTAGTACAGAGAATGGCATTACTATCTATTTCAGATGGTTTCCCCAACCCCTAGCTTTATTGAGGTATAATTGACATATAACATTGTATAAGTCTAAGATGTACAGCATATTGATTTGATAATCTTATATATTGTCAAATGATTACCAGAGTAGTGTTAAGTTGATGCATCCATCACCTCACATAATTACCATTTTTTTTTTGTGGTGAGAATATTTAAGATCTACTCTCTTAACAACTTTCAAATATATAATAGAGTTTTATTAACTATAGTTACCATGCTGAATATTAGATCCCCAGGACATATTTATCTTATAACTGGAAGTTTGTTCCCTTTGATCAACATCTTTCCATTTCCTCCACCCACAAGCCCCTGGTAACCACCCTTCTATTCTAACCATCTTTCTACTCTCTAGGAGTTTGGCTTTTTCAGATCCCACATATAAGTGAGATCATGCAGTATTTGTCTTTATCTGGCTTCTTTCACTTAGCATAATGCATCGAGGTGTACCAATGTTGTCACAAATGGCAAATTTACCTTTTGTGTCATGACTGAATGGTATTCCATTGTATACATATGTACCACATCATCTTTATCCATCATCCCTAGATGGTTATGTGGTTGTTTCTGTGTCTTGACTATTGTGAAGGATGCTGCAGTGAACATTGGTATTCATGTATCTGTTTGATATCCTAATTTTATTCCCTTTGGATACACACCCAGAACTGGAAATGCTGGATTTTATCTTAGTCCTATTTTCAATTTTTTGAGGACTCTTCATACTTTTTCCCATAATGGTTGCACCAATTCACATGCTCACCAACAGCCTGCAAGTTTCCCTACATCCTCACCAGCACTGGCTATTTCTTGTCATTTTGATAATAACCATTCTAACAGGTGTGAGGTGATATCCCATTGTGGTTTTCATTTGTATTTCCCTGATAATTAGTAAATTTGAGCATCTTTTCATGTCCCTATTGATCATGTGTATATCTTCTCTTGAAAAATGCCTATTAGGTTCCTCTGCCCAGTTTTTAATCAGATTATTTGTTCTTTGAGTTGTATGAGTTCTTTATATATTTTGGATTTAAACCCCTTATCAGACATATGATTTGAAAGTATTTTCTACCATTCTGTAGATTGCCTTTCTGTTCTGTTGATTGTCTCTTTTGCTGTGCAAACACAGATTTTTTTTTTCTTTTTTAGTTTGATGTACTCTCCTATACTTATTCTTGTTTTTGTTGCTTATGCTTTTGGTGTAATATCCAAAGAAATGTTTCCAAGACTAATGTTAAAACGTTTCCCCCCTGTGTTTTCTTCTAGAAGTTTTACAGTTTCAGGTCTTATGTTTACGTTTTTAACTAATTTCAAAATTAGTAATTTTTGTCAGTAATATAAGGTACTGGTTTCATTCTTTTGCATGCAATTATTCAGTTATTCATGGTGAATAATGGAAATTATTCACCATTTATTGAAGAGATTATCTTTTCCTTAACTAGTATTCTTGGCTCCCTTGTCAAATATTAGTTGATCTGTATGTGTAAGTTTATATATGGGCCTTCAGTTCCGTTCAGTTCATCTATGTGTCTATTTTTATACCAGTAGCACATTACTTTGATTACTACAGGTTTAACGTATAGCTTTAAATCAGGAAGTATGATGTCTCCAGGGTTATTCTTTTTCAAGATTGTTTTGGCTATTTGGGTTTTTTGTGAATTCATACAAAATGTCATTGGGATTTTGGTAAAGATTGTATTGATTCTATAGATTGCTTTGAGTAGTATGGACATTTTAACAATATTAATTCTTTAAGTCCATGAGCATGGAATATCTTTCCATTTATTTGTATCTTCAGTTTCTTTCATCAAAGTTGTCTAGTTTTCAGCATACAGAACTCTGATCTCATTGATTAAATTTATTCCTAATTATTTTTTAATTTTTCTATGCTATTGCAAATGAGTTTGTTTTCTTTGTTTATTTTTCAGATATTTTATTATTAGTGTATATAAATGCAACTGTTTTCTGTACATGAATTTTGTTTACAGCAACTTTAATGAATTTGTTGATGAGTTCTAAAAGTTTAGGTGGAGCCTGTGGGATTTTCTAAATATAAAATCATATTATCTGCAATCAGACACAATTTTACTTCCTCCTTTCTAATTCAGCTGCCTGTTACTTCTTTTTCTTGCCTAGTGGCTCTAGCTACAACTTATAGTTGTATGTTGAATAGGAATGTGAGAATGGACACTCTTTTCCCTGATCCTAGAGAGAAAGTCTTCAGTCTTTCACCACTGAATATGATGTTAGCTGTGGCCTTGCCATGTATCACTTTTGTTATTTTGAGGTACATTTCTTCTATGCCCACTTTGATGAAAGTTTTTATCATGAAAAGATGTTGTGTTCTGTCAAATGCTTTTTCTGCATATATTGAGATGATGGTATGATTGCTCTCTTTCATTCTATTAAATGTGTATTTCATTTATTGATTTGCCTATGTTGAACCATCATTCATCCCAGGGATAAATCCCACTTGATCATGGTGTATGATCCTTTTCATGTGCTGTTGAATTTGATTTGATGATATTTTGTTGGGAGTTTTTGAATCTGTATATTTCAAGAATATTGGCCTTTAGCTTCCTTTCCTTATAGTGATCTTATCTGGTTTGAGTATCAGGATAATGTTGGCTTCCGAAAATGAGTTGAGAGTGTTCCCTCTAGTCCAAACTTTGGAAGAGTTTGAGAGGATTGGTTCTGGGCTTTTCTTTGTTAGGATATTTTTAATTGCTTCTTCAATCCCCTTACTTGTTATAGGTCTGTTCATATTTTCTATTTCTTTATGAATCAGTCTTGGTAGATTCCATGTTTCCAGTTTTATCCATTACTTTTAGATTATCCAAATTATATTTGTTAGAGTATAATTGTTGATAATAGTCTCATATAATCCTTTGTTTTTCTGTGTTTTGGGTTTTAATGACTTCTATTTCATTTATTATTTTAAATATTTGTGTTTTCTTTTTCTCTAGTCTGTCCAAAGTTTAGCCAATTTTGTTTATCTTTTCAAAAACCCAGCACTTAGTTTTGTTGATATTTTTTCTATTGTCTTCCTGGTCTTTATTTCATTTGTTTCTGCTGTGATCTTTGTTACTTCCTTCCTTCTACTAACTTTGGGCTGAGTTTGTTTTTCTTCTAGTTCCTTGAGATGTAAAATTAACTGTTCTATTTGAGGTCTTTCTTCTTTCTAAATTGTAGGAATGTATTGCTATAAACTTCCCATGTAGAGTGGCTTTTGCTGCATTCTATAAACTTTGGGATATTGTGTTTTCATTTTCATTTATATCAAGATTTTTTTGAATTCCCTTTTGATAGCAAATCTGTTTTTCAAGAACATATTGTCTAGTTTACACACATTTTGAACTTTCCAGCTGTCCTCCCATTATTGATTTCTATTTTCAAACCATTGAAGTTGGAAAGAAATACTTGATTTTATCTTAATGTTCTTTAATTTGTGAAGATTTGTTTTGTAACCTATTATAGGATCTATCCTGAAGAATGTTTTGTGTGGCCTTGAAAAGAATGCATTTTCTGATGCTTTTGGATGAATGTTTTGTATATGTCAGAAACATTTGGTCTAAAGAATGGTTCAATTCCAATATTTTTGATTGACTTTCTGTCAGGATGATTTTTCCATTGTTGAATGTTGGGATATTGAAATCCCCTACTACCATTATATTGTTATCTGTTTCCCATTTCAGATCCTTTGGTATTTGCTTAATATATTTAGGTACTTCAATGTTGGGTGCATATATATTTATGATTGTTACATCTTCTTTATGAATTAACCCCTTTATCATTATCTTTTTTTATTCTAGTTGAGTTGTTTGACGTAAAGTCCTTTTTGTTCCATATGAGTATAGCTTCCCCACTCTCTTTTGCTTCCCATTTGCATGGAGTATCTCTTTCCATCACTTCACTTTGAATCTATTTGTGTCTTTAAAGCTGAAGTAAATCTCTTGTAGGCAACATTTAGTTTAGTCTTGTTTTTTATTCATCTAGGCACTGTATGCCTTTTATTTTTTGAGAGAGCACACACACACGAGCAGGGAGGTGCAGGGGGAGAGGCAGAGAGAATTTTAAGCAGGCTCCATACCCAGTGTGGAGTCTGACTCAGAGCTCCATCTCACAACCATGAGATCCTGACCTGGGCTTAAATCAAGAGTCAGACATTAACTGATAGACACTCAGGCATCCCAACTCTGTGTCTTTTGACTGGAGGATCTAATCCATTTACAATTTATTTATTGATAGGTAAGAACTTACTAATGCAATTTTATTGCTTTTGGCTGCCTTGTAAGTTTCCTTATTCCTTTATTCTTCTCTTACTGCCTTTCTGTTGAGTCAGGGATTTTCCATAGTGATCTTTTATTAACTTTCTTTGTCTTTTGTGATCTCCTATAAGTTGTTGCTTTGTGGTTACCATTAGGTTTACATAAAATATCTTGTAGCTATAATAGTCTATTTTATGTTAACATCAACCTGAATCTGATCACATTTGAAAATTCTACACATGGACTCCCTTTCTTTCTTTCTTTCTTTCTTTCAGTTGTATCTTTGGTTTTAATTTTTCTCTTATTTTTTGAGACACAATTAACATGTGAATATCACAATTTACCTTTTTTATGTTGTGTGTTCATTAACAAATTATTGTAGCTATAGTTACAATAGCTTGTCCTTTTATTCTTATATAATTAGGTGGCTAACACACCACCATAATTGTAGTATTAGAGTATTCTGAATTTGACAATATACTTAATCATGTATATTTCATGCTTTAACATATAATTTGTTTACTTACCTTCTCCTTTTGAAAGAACTCATTGCCTGAATGGCCTTGCTAACATGACCATGCTAAACTGCAAGGCAGGCAAGGAAATATCCTTTTACTGGGCAGCAAGCGCACAGCTAAAAATTGGGGTTTTTCTGTCAATAATGAAGAAAGAGAGAAAGAATTTTGAGAAGCAGATAATAGTCTCTGCCCACAGGCCTTATTTCTCGCTATTTATTTTAATAACACAATGGGGTGCTAGTGTTACTTTGTTATTATAATTTAATTTAATATTACTTTGTTAATATAATTTAAATGCAGAAATAAGACTATTTTCAAAGTCTCAGTTAAGTGTAAGAAGTGTTTATTGAACATCATATTGTGTAAGTTCCTGGTAATGTAAACAAGATATTGTCTCCTGCCTATGTAGTGCTTACAGTGCACTGGGGGAATAAATAAATACACAGTTATAGGATGAGGTGTTAAATGCAGTGATACAGATACAAATGGATCTCTTTGTATGTGCTGATTCATGGATTTATTCATATGAAAAAAATTTTTCAGTGATGTACATTTCAATTTTATTATTCTTTTGTAAGTTGCCCTCTTAAAAAGGATAAAACTACATGAAAAGAAGTTTAAAAATAATGTAGATGTATATAGATTAGTTCTTATAACATTTCTCTTGACATTTCAACACTTACTTATTATTAAAGTTGATCTCTATGGCTTTTCTCACACTTGACTGAAGAAATGTCTTTTCACATCTCTCCTGGCAAGTCTCAGAGTAATTCATGTTTTAAATTATCAACAGTAATCATTGTAAATGATTAGGTTTCTTGTTCCTAGGAATTTGTTAAATAATGAAATGACCTTTCAATTTTAGCATTCACACCTACTAATGAGATTTCACACATTTTCTTTATGTTTGGCATATTGATGTCTTCCTGTTAAAATCACTAAATAGTTTCAACTATTGGTGATGGTGTTTACTTTATTCAAGTCTCATTAAAATATGATTTAAGGTTACAGATTTCATCACGAAAATGTTTGTGCATCAGTGATTCCATATGAAGTTAGCAATCAAGATTTGCTCAGTTAACTTAATCAGATAATTTAAGAGGGAGGGATCCCTCTTGTAACTTGCTGCCTTACACCTGAACCAGAAGGGATATTATGACTGGCAGGTTCCTTGTGCATATATCTTAGTGTATAGAAGTCATGATTCTGAAAAAGGAAAGATATTCACATGCATTTTTCACTATTTATATATTCTATCTGACCATTTTGGAAATCAGAAAAACTAAGAATATTGGAAAAATTATATCAGTATAATTACAAAGGTTCTTTTTGCTAGAGTGAGCTGTATTAAACTTTTTTTTCCATTGGAGGAGTCCTAAATTACAGAAAATGTGGAACATCCTATAGTCTTACTAATATTTACATATTTAAAATGTAAATCTTAAAATGTAATTCTTAATTTAAGAACCATATTAAAATGACAGATTTCTTGGGATGCCTGAGTGGTTCAGTGGGTTAAGTATCCGACTCGATTTCTGCTCAGGTCATGAACTCACAGTTTGTGAGGTTGAGCTCCACATCCAGCTATGTACTGACAGTGTGGAGCCTGCTTAGGATTCTCTCTCTCCCTCTATCCCTGTCCCTCCCCTCCTTCTCTCTCTCTCTCTCAAAATAAAGGAATATACTTTAAAAAAATAAATTTCTTTTTGTTTTTGGAATTAATATTTTTCTCTACCATAAGTGTATTATAAGTATTATTTTGCTTTATTTTTAAACTTTTATATGAAGCATAACAAATATATACAAGGTAAACTATATATATTTATATATATCACAAAGTGAATATGGCTGGGTAACTGGCACTGATATAAAAAAATAGAACACTGTCAGCACTCAGAAGCCTGCCTTCTGACTCTTCAATCCGTATTTTCTTCATCTGTCTAAAAGATAACTGCTATTCTGACTTCTGACATTATAACATAATTTTGTCTGTTTTTGAACTTTATATGTATAAATTATATCTGTGTTTGGCTTCTAATATTATATGTGTAAGACTAATCCATATTATTTCGGTATAACTAGAAGTCATTCATTTTTATTGTTTTATAGTATCCCAATGCACCATTATAACAACTGGAGACCTGCAGAAATGTATGACTGTGACAATTCTTAGGTGTTATCTTTTCAAATATTACCTCTGCCTCATTACCTCTTTCCTCTCCAATTAAACATATAATAGACCATATAACTTTTTTACCATATCCTTTATGTCTTCTATATTCTCTTCTGTATATTCCATTTGTTTTTCATGTTTTCAGTTGCTTATTTTCTTTACAGCTTGCCTTGTAGCTTACTAATTCTTTTTTCAGTTATGTCTAATTTGCTGTTAAATCTATTCAGTACTTTTACATTTGGTTATTGTGTCCTTCAGTTAGAGTTTCTATTGGTTATTTTTTAATACTTCCTAGTTTTCTGCCAAATTCTTAGTCGTATCTTTTGGTTTCTGAAATATAAGCAACATATTACTTTTTAAAACCTCCTTTGCTTATCTGGACCTCTGAAGATCTGTTTCAAGTGTTTATTGTTTGTTTTTCATCAAGTTAACCCATCTCTTCATGTGCTTATTTGTGATTGAGATTGGATATTGGTGTGAAAATTTGTAAAAATAATTTGATGCTTAAGGTACAATTATCTTTTCTCGGAGACGATTTTGCCCTGACTTCTGTCAGGTGGATAAGAATTCTGTCAATACTAGATTATTTTAACACATTTATTTCATTTGAAGGTGGCTTTAGCCCCTATGAGGGCTGATATGTTTCTTACTTACTCTTTTGAACCGTAGCTTTTAGGTTCCTAATCTAGAGCTTGAGAGATTTACCAGGAACCCCCTTTTTTTGAATCTTTTCTTTTCACTTTATCCCCCTCTGCGTACAGGGCAGTTTCTTGTGTTTCTCAAGGTTGTGTGCAAGGACGTGGGTGGCCAGAGTCTGACTCCCCCCAAGTCCTGCTGTAGTCCCTCCCCAACCTACCCTCACTGTGTGTGCATCGGCGCGGGGATGGAGCCCGCATCTGGAACTCCTGGGTCCCCGTTACATCTGCAGCTGCAACGACACCGGCTTCTCCTTCTCAGTCTCCTTCAGCTCCTCCCAGATGTGGGTCACTTTCTTCTCTAGCTCCACCCCCATCTGCTCTAGGGACTTCCTTAAAGACTCCACCTCATCCTGTGTACAGCCTCATTATATCACCTATCACTTTTGCTGTCCCTGAGATTTTGCAGGACCAAGGAAAGTAGGGTGGGAATCTCTTGGGGGTCTGGAGTTGACTTGATAGGATGAGGTTTCTTTTGAGTATGACATCTCTTTCTGGGGAGCCTCCTCTTTGGGATGTGGAGCCTCTTTCCAGGCAGCCTCATGCTCCCAGGTACCTCTGAGAGGAGGGTTGTAGCCTTCTCCAGGGCAGACATGGACCCTGGATTATACTTAGACTGGAATGGTCTCTGATGGAGACATGTGTCATCATGCAGAGGTGGGCCTCCTCTGGCATGCGGATTTCTTGGGATTGAGCCTTATTGGCTGCAAGACACTTGAACCTCAGCAGGGCTTGCTCTAGAGAGAAGTGATGGAACTGAGTGTTGTCTCTGACACCACCTGCTCAGGGGTCAAGACCTTTTCTACAGTGAAGGCCTTGTCACCAGGAAGGTCTATCTTTAGGCCAAGGGCTTCATCCTCAGGTGAGACTTCTGGAACAGGGGCCTCCTCCACAGAAATGACCTTGTCTAAGCTGGGGGCTGGGGAGGGAGGGGAGGCTTGTCCAGTCACACTTTCCTCTAGGGTGGGGTTCTCTGGGACTAAAGCCTTGAACTCCAAAGTTAGGGCCTCCTCTGAGATGGGGTCAGAATTTCCTCTGGATTGGGGGCCTTTTCTAGAGACAGAGTCTTCTCTGGGCTGGTGGTTTTGTCCAGAGTGGGGGTTTTATTCAGAGGAGGGGCTTTTGCAAGGCTGCTCTGCTCTTCCTTGTGACTGGCTGCAGAGCACTGCCAGGAAGCCTGGGTTTTCAATCCCTTTCTACCAGGGTGGCCTGGACCCCCACTGAGGAAGCTGCCACTGGAGCCTTAATCTGGGAGGGACACTTACATCTGTCTCCACTGGGTGTCCCAGATGGTTTGGCTCTGCTGGGCCCAGTGGGGGCTGTCACCAGCTTCTTGACTGTAGGGAGGGCTGTTCTGAGCATCAGCTTCTTTGATTCTTTAATAGGAGCTGATTCCTGAGATACCACTTTTTTTATACTCTGTAGTCTTCCTTAGTACTTTCACCTCATCTGGGGTCTCAGGCTGGGAGTTGAACAGGACCCTGTAGATTTCAGTGTGGAAGACTGTCTGCAGGTAGTCTAGAGGGCTGTCATAGGTCAGGCTGCTCAGCTTTGGAGGCCACTGGGGACTAGGGATGACCAAATGCACGTCTGGGTTTCTGAGGCTTAGGAACCCCCTGTCCAGCAACTCCACAAAATTGGATGGGAAGGCTACCAGCTTCCCCAGCCACCAGGTATCCCCAATCCCCTTTATTACTTCTACCATCTCAACTTGCAGCTTCAGCTCATCTGCCTGCTCCAGGTTGTAGTTGAAGTTCATCTTCCAGCATCATTGGGGACGTTGAGATTTGGCTGGGCAATCTCAACTGTAGGCAAGCGAGGGCACCTCCCTGGCACTGTACTGAGTCTCTGGGATCTCCTGCCCAAGGGCTCTGGAGAAGAGACCACAAGAGTCCCCTGCTCTCTGTGCGGCCAGCCTTGAGTGAGCCCATCACACACCTGCCAGACCAGGTCCCCGGGGTGCCAGACTGAGCTTGTTCTCCTTCTGCACATGTTATCCAGCCAGGACCAGCACCTCCAAGGCTTCTGGGTCACACTCCAGGACAGACTAGGAGAATAGTGCTATCTCTCAGGTAGCTGAGTACTCCCAGGACTTTTAACTACAAAACTTATCCCCTTTATTTCACAAAGATGTCAAAAGCTCTGCTCAGCTTCTAGACCTGGTTGATGAGAATTCTGAAATCAGTGGATTTTCCTAGGAGAAAAGAGAATGTGAATGCCAGGTTCACCCTTTGCATTCTACTTAACTGAATGAGATACAGTGGTGTAATGGGTTTTCAGAATGATGCTAATTCCTAATCTCTCATATAATGGTGTTTAGACTTAGCCAGACTAAGTTTGATTCCTCTCTCCACACAAGCTATTAGCCCTGAAATTCATGCCTGCTTTATTAAAATCTTTGAGATCTTGAAACATATTTTTATAAAGTTTACCCTAGATTTTCTAGCCCCTTTTAGCAAAAGAGTTGATCCAAGTTACCTGAAATGCTTTTACTGAAATCAGAACGTATAAATACATTTCTGTAATGAGTAATGGTAGTTTTTAATTTATAATAATAATTTCTTTAAGTGAAACAGAATCCTTTTATTATAAACTTAGACAACCCATAGGTGCTTTAATAAAAAATACTCTAATAGGTTGATATTATAAGCTATTAAACACTAACTATATTTTATAAAAGGTTAATGTTTTAACTTTAGTTTACATACTTACATAAGGCATTGTAGCATAATAGTGAAGAATGTAAGGTTTAGATCCGTATTTTCTGGATTTAAACCCCACATCTGCAACATACTAGTTTTGTGATCTCAGCATATAATTTAACCTCTTTGGGCCTCAGTGTTTTCATCTGTAAAATGAAGATAATAAATGTCCTCAGGGATTGTTCTGAGGAATAAGTGAAATAATTCATTCAAAGCAGATACAAATGGTTTCTGTTCAACAATATACACAAAGTGTTGGCTAGTACTATATTGACAAGAGATAATTTTATAGGCCATTGTTTTCTTACAGACTCTTTTGTATAATTATTATTCATTAAGGAACAGATAGTAACTATAAGAAGAGAAAAACAGGTTACTCAGTAGTAATATTCAATTGAATAGAATGGTGAAATAGTTTTTGTACTATGGCATTTTGATTTCTCTTACATAATGTCACTCAAATTTTCAAAAACTCTGTTAGCCACTTGATTTACAGGGTAGTTGGTAACTGGATATGTCCTATATCTGCCACATGCCAAAATTTGACAATCTTGAAGGACTTGCTGTCAATTTGCTTGAAGTTTTCTCCTTGAAAACAATGAGGGTCTTCTTGTGAGATTTAACTTTATAGTTACTTTGGGTTTTCATGGGAAAAATATGTTCTCTTTAGTTATTATTACCTTCATGCTATCATAAAGGAAGAAGATAGATTTAGGAAGATTCAGGTAACAGAATACGACAAAATTGTACAGTAAACTGAATTTTTCTTGCATATTAGCCCTGCCATCCCTGCTAATTTACCTGGCTCCAAACTATCAATCTATTTCTACATTTGTTCTTTTGTTTACAGACAAAACACATAGACACATGTATTTATCACCTCTTATTTTAAAAGTGCAACATTTCTTATTGATGACAACATAATATTCTGAATGTTATGGGGAGCTGTTTAGCCAGCGACACTGCTACTACCTCAGCAAATATCAATTATTAATTACATGTATCTGTAGAATTTGAATTTAGAGAATAGATTATCAACTTGTGTATACAAAAAAGATATGTGAATCAACATTGTATTCTGTGATAAAAATTGAAAACAATCTAAAATATTCATTAATAGAGAAATGGTGAGATGATGCTGTTACTCTCCAAACTACGGAGTGTTTGGCACCTAGTGACAATACTCAGATCCGTGAAACATTAGTAAGAGGAAAACAGATGCAAGAAAAGACTAATTTGTATAGTGAAAGTTCATTCTTTTGTAAAAACAGTAACACACTCTAATAGTTAGGAACACAAATTGATTAGTTTATGTTAACATAGAAAAATGTTAGTAAAAACATATGCCAAGCTATTAATATTGGTATCTTAATGGAGACTATCATAGGAGAAGATAAGATTTGTCATTTTTTCTTTTACCATATTACTGTTATTCTCTATTTAAAATGAATGTGTGCTGCCTTTGTAGTTTGAAAATAAATTCTCATAAAGCATAGCAATAATAAATACAACACATGTGAAGGCAAAAATTCCCAAGTAATCAGAGATTTTGTGGTATGTAGTGAGTAATGGTAGGTTTTCTCTTGCAAGGGTAACACTATTCAAATAGAGCCCTATTTGTTTATTAATAATGACTGACATTCATTATTTCATACTACAAATGTAAGTCAAACTATTTGTCTAAAAATTAAGCACTGAAGTTTATATCACATGTCTAAAAGAGCTATCGTTGTATTTCTGGTTTTCAAAAGTTCGCAAATATATCAGACTAATCTTTATACTACTCCTTAAAGCCTTGAATAAAAATATCTTTTTGTTAACAGTTCCATGAATATTTATTAGAATATTCTCAAATCATTCCATCTAATTCATTTGTAAAATTCCTACTTTTATTGTACCACTCCTTTTACATTAAAAATAAAAAGCAGTCTTTTAACATAAACTGTAAATTCTCTGAGAACAGCTGGGCAGAGAGAATTCAACAAATGTTGAGTGATTGATTCAAATACTTAACTAAAATGGTACAGATTAGTTTTATTTTTAATTTTATAATAGTGCGGAAGTTTAAAAGGAATAATCATAAGGAAGAATAGAGAACATGGGTAGGGTAAAATATCATTAAACAAGTTGTATATTCTGTACAAAAACAACACTTTCATGTTCTTTTAGAAGCTGAATTTGTTAATTTTCTTTTGGAAAGTGTGGCATGAAATTGTGGAGAAGTTAATTTCTAAATTCAATTATTTTTCTTAACTCTAACTTATTTAATATTGTTTGCAAATACTTACCTGGGTGATTTTATATTCCCTTGTCACATATATTAGTTTTCTGTGACTGCTGTAACAGATTACCATACTTGGTAGTTTAAAACAATACACATTTATCATCTTAGTCTCATTGTTTGGACTTTTAGAGGTCAGAAGTCCAACATAGGTCTCACAGGCTACAATCAAGATGAGGTCAGGGCTGCATTCCTTTCTAGAGGCTCTTGGAGACAATGCCCGACATTGCTTGGCTCTGGCCCCTTCTATCTTCAAAGCTGGCAATGGCTATGCAAGTCTTTTTCACATTGTGTGATTCTGATACTGACTCTTCTGCCTCCTCCTTCCACATTTAAAGACCCCTTGTGATTAAATGAGCCCATTGGATGATCCAGGATAACCCCCCTATTTTTAAAGTCAGTTGATCAACAAGCTTAAGTCCACTTGCACAGTTAATTCCCCTTTGCCATATAAAGTAACGTATTCACAGGTCCGGAGGATTAGGACCTAGACCTCTCTTGGGGGCCCATTATTCTTCCTACCACATCATTTTGTTGCATAGGTAACTATAGATTGAAGTGGAATAGAGAGAGTCAGAGATGACAAAATGTTTAAAAGATCACACTATCTAAAACAGCAGTTCATATATTATTAGTAGTAATTTCAATTTCATCTTCAAGAGAGAAAAGCATGTTCTTAATTGCGGAATAAAAACACTTGACGTGAAAACAAGAGCTGATTACTTACAAAGGTAATAAATACACTGTGAGATACAGGAGTTCTAAAATTCACTTTGAAATTCTGACATGAGAAATATGTGTAGTCCCAAACTCTAAAATTATTCATTCTAATAGTTATTCCTGAATTATTGCCCCCTTTAAACTCTTTATATTTTAAAAATATATTTTCTTTTACTCTATATACTTAAAAATGGATGTATTTGCCCTTCAAATAAAGGGGTGATTTAACTAAAAATGAATAACTCTCCCTGAAGTACATGTTTTTGTTGGCAAGCATTGTTACAAACCTGTACCTCTGAGTCCAGAGTCTTACTGATCTTCTCTGATCAATGCTTACTTCTGCTCCAAGTGCACCGAGCTAGCTATGGTAGACTTCCGTAGGCAACATCTACACATGTCTGTGTACTCTCAAAAAAGGAGATATTAAGCACCAGCTCCTGGGCCCCTGTTTTCCTCTTGCAAGAAATAAATAGATGAAAACTTCCACTGATCAAATTCATGAATAGGCAGACTGTGCTTGGACACCATTTACACTCCTCAGAGGTCTTAGGACTCTTGTTTACAGCACACTTGGCGGCAGTAAGAAGAATGAGGGGGAGAGCACACGAAACTCAGTCCTTGCACCTGTTCTAGCTGCCCTTAAATCACCTGCTTTGTCTCTGCTTCATTTTCCTAATTTGAAAAACAGAGATCGAGGGCTCATACTTCCAGTTATCTTCCAGTTCTTTCATAATTTAAAGATCTCTTTTTGAAGACTAAATTCTACTTAGTCTACAAATTGACAGTTATGGTCATAGTTACCCAAATAATTCTTCTCACTATGACTCTATCATACTTACTTATTGTCAATGGGAATGACTACTGTCTTCTCAAAAGCCGCTCAGCCAAGGGGTGTTCTTTCCCAGGTAAGAAAATTGGAAGCACACAGGATATCCCTTAACATGTTTTGAGCAATGGCTTTCTCGCAGTTTTTCGAACACTACTTTGTTCCCTTGATTCCCTAAGCTGGCCCTGTCTCTTGGCCCTGAGAGCAACAACACCGACCACTCACCAGAAAGATCTCTGCCCTGCAGGTTTTAAGGACAATATCTGCTCTCTCAGTGAAGCTTACTGCCTATGTGCTTTTCCACAAAGGGAAACTGGTCCATCCTGCCTTCAAGGCAATATGGGTCTCTGTGTGAGAAAATAAGCAAGGGAAAGTTTTCAGCTGGTTCCTCAGAATTATTTGTATATCTTTTAGCCAGTGTCAGTAAATATCTTTTATCTCACTAAAATACACACACAGAACACAAAAGCAAAAACAAAGCAGAAACTTTCCACCGTTCATGGAAAGAAACAAGGGGGCTTTTCTTTGCACTGGTGCTTTCCCAGTGTGGGAACCAAGGGGGGAAATTTCTTCTTCATCAGTTTTTTTTGAAAGGTGGGGAGAAGGGTGTCTTCCTTACTGTGAAGACCTGTATCTCCTCACGTTCGTGTTCTCTTTCTCCAAGACTTTAATTTCTTTTATTTCTGCAGGTTCTAGGGATTGCTTTTCTTTTCTGTATAAAACAGCCACTACTCATTTTGTACTTAAAGGATCCTTTCTTCACAAATGTGACTAATATGTGGAATACGAATATGGTTTATAGTAATCACACATTTATTTGTTCATTTATTCATTTTCTTGCTGAACTTTTAACTTACCTCCCTAAATCCTTTGAGCCATTTGCTCTCTCCCTGTGCTCCCACGAAATGGACTTCTATTCATACCTCAAATATGCCAAGCTCCTTTTCACCTTGAATCATACCTCGCACTGTTTCAACTGTCTGGATGGCTCTTCCCTTTTGCAAGTTTGCAAGGCTGACTTCTTATCCTAAATGCTACATTCTTACAAACGGCTTCTCAGGCCAGCTAATTCAGGACAATGTATCTCTATCCCTGCACCGTAGGCCTTCTGTATTATCTTTCACTTTTAGGGAGAATCCTATCAGTTAGTTCATAAGGTGTACCAAGTTGGTGTCTGATACCTGAGCACTCACTCAAAGAAGCAGAGTCTGCCTGTCCGATTAGCTGAGTGTCAAGCCATTGAAATCATCACCCAATAGCCCTGCCAGAGATCTTTGTGACTATAAAAAACTGCCTATCTACTCTCTCTTTCCCTCTTCCTCCCTCTTTCCAAATTAGCTTGGGCTCACATCTTAACAACCTATTCTAACTAGGGATCCAAAGGGTCTTCCCCAGGGACAAGTTCAGAATTACTGATATTTTTATGTCTTCCTGGTCTCCACAAAAGACTGGACAGCACACTCTTCTGTACCTTCTATGAAATGAGACAGTGTTTCTGGTGGTGTGCCCATTTTAGGGCGGGTTGTCAGCCTATAAGATATAGGCCATTCTTACACAGATTTTCCTTCTTTAGGAAGAAGTTCATTCAGTCTTTTGAAAATATTGAGCATCTGAGGTAGGATTTAAGGATCACTTTCTATGCATCCTTCTGTATAAGAGCTCCTGAACACCGCAAAAGAATCAGCATGGTCAGCAAACTCTATCAAAACTGCATTCATGTTATTCCCACTTGAACTTCCAGCCAAGTACTTTAGGTCTGCACAGGAGCTTTTAAGAAGGGATTGGAAAATCCCTGTTTTCATCACCATCTCAGCTATCTGGTATTTCCCAAGCCTGCACTGATGTCTGAGAACCCACATCAAAACTCTTACATCTGTTTTCACAGCCATTATTTCAAAAATGCATTTTACCTGTTTCTAGAGTTGGTAGTAATTAGTCTGTATATAGACAGAGAGGCTTCACAGTAGAATTAATGACAACCAAGGGTTATATTTGGACATTTTATCAAACTCTCAAATTTAATTTTCTTGTTGAACACACCTGAAATTGGTGGGGCACAAAAACATGAATATGTTTTACTTTTTCTCCTTGTCACCATTTGAAGAGATTTATGTAGACTCTAGAACTTTCTCAATTTCATAGAAAAAAAGTCCAGTATGGTCCAGAATAGTTCATCATTTTAATTTCATTTCTGATTTAAAACTCTCTTTTTTTCCTCCCCTTACTGATCAGCCTAAAATAATGGTGTGGGGGATAGGGGTGGGGAAATCTCTAATCCTGAGACACCATCTCCTTCATCTTAGATGGGGCTATCAGATTTATCAAAAAAAAGAAAAATGTCTAGTTAGATTTGAGTTTCGGATAAAAAAATTATTTTTATTATAAGTATAATCCAAATATTTCACAGTACATAGTTATGCTAAAATTGAACTGGGCATCATGTATTTTATCTGGTAACCCTACTCTTATAACCTCTAGATCCTCCAGAGTGTTGGAACTTGGAAAAGAGGAAAGAGAAAAATATCTTTTGTGTAACTGAGCACACAATAAGCAATTTCTTCTTGATTGATTTCTTGACTGATTCTCGGGGTTCTGCTTTGCTTCTGTGAGTGGCAAAAGCTCAAATCGGTGTCCTTTCCTACGGAACATGCATCCTCTTAGGAAGCTCTGCTGGTGATGTCCTAGTGCTCAATTCCCTGCCCCAGAGAATGTGTTCCCATGTGACTTCTTCTAAGTCTCTCAAGTCCCCCTCTGGCAAAAGACCCCAAAGCATAGAGGGAAGATCAGCAAGACTACTGACAAATCGGAAGTCCAAAGTTATTAAAAAATCCATTTCCCCTTTTGACTGATATCTAATCTCTTTGAGTGGTTTTCTTGAAGACCTCCTCACATGGTTTTGGTAGACATTAGTTTAAGTGACAGTTAGAAATAGATACCACATTCAAAATGGTCAAATGAGAATAAGCTTACAAAAGTTAAGAGACAAACTATTTACTTTCTATTTAAGGTTGAATGATATTTCATTGTATAGATAGACTACATTTTATTTATTCATTCATCTATCAATGGACATGGGTTCCTTCTACGTTTTAGCTGTTGTAAACAATGTGTTAAGAACGTGGGCATACAAATATCTCTATGAGGCCTTGCTTTCAATTCTTTTGTGTATGTACTTAGAAGTGGAATTGGTAGATCATACGGTAACTGTATTTTTATTTATTTACTTATTAAGTTTATTTATTTTGAAGGATGGAGAAAGATTATGGGAGGGCCAGAGAGAGAAAATCTCAAGCTGGCAGTGCGGAGCCCAACATGGAGTTTGAATTCATCAACTGTGAGATCATGACCTGAGCCAATATTGGGAGTCAGACACCTAACCATCAGAGCCACCCAGGTGTGCCTGTATTTTAATTTTTTTAGGGAACTACCATACAGTTTTCCACAGTGGCTGCACCATTTTACATTCAACCAATAGTACACACACTCCAATTTTTCCACATCTCCACCTATGCCTGCCTGCCTGCCTGTCTTTCTTTCTTTCTTTCTTTCTTTCTTTCTTTCTTTCTTTCTTTCTTTCTTTCTTTCTTTCTTTCTTTCTTTCTTTCTTTCTTTCTTTC
>NW_024081731.1:445468-495468 GCF_003009895.1 Hyaena hyaena
CCTTCCTTCCTTCCTTCCTTCCTTCCTTCCTTCCTTCCTTCCTTCCTTCCTTCCTTCCTTCCTTTCTTCCTTTCTTTCTTTCTTTCTTTTCTTTCTTTCTCGGTAGTTGCCATTCTAATGGCTTGTGAGGTAATATCTCATTGTGGTTCTTATTTGCAATATCTAATAGGTTACTGATGTTCAACGGCTTTTCATGTGTTTGGTCATTTGTACATCTTCTTTGGAGAAATGTCTATTCAAAACAGCCTTTTGCTCTTTTATAAGTAGAATTGTCTGTGTTTTAATTGGTGAGTTTTTATAGTTTTCCATATATTCTGGATATTAACCCCTAATCAGATAAATGATTTATAAATATTTTCTCCCATTCTGTAAAATGTCGTTTTAGAGACAGAAAGTAAAGGGAGGAAGGGGGAAGAAAAATGGGAAGTTATTGTTTGATGGGTATAGGGTTTCAGTTTTTCCAGAAGTGAAGTGTTTTAGAAATGGATGATGGCGATGGTTGTACAATGATACAAATGGAACCGATGCCACTGAAATGTATTCTTAAAAGTGGTTAAGATAGTCAGTGCTTTGCATTTTACCACACGCCCACAAAATTAGAAAACAAAAGCTCATCTGGGAAAGCCTATGGATGAGAAAATACAAATTTAACTTGTTATAAAATGATCAAAGTAAAACAATAAATTTCACTTATTCATTAAAAAAATGATTGTTTAAAAAGATACAGGAAGGATATAAGAAAATCAAAAAGAAAATTGAATACCCTTGAACTCTTACAGTCACTTTGATGAGGGAACAAAAGGCAAGCTGACACCCCTCAAACCCCCTCCTCCCCGCAGGTGGGAAAGGTGTGATATTTCTCAGGCACTTCTGGCTGCCCAAGAACAAAGGAAAAGGAAAAATAAATGGTTAACTTATAGAGATCAAAGTCATCCAGGACATTAGTCTCCATCAGTCTCCAATTGTTTTAATGATTTACAAGAAAGAAAGGCAATCTCCAGAAACCTGTGGACTCAGTTTTCTGGAGCCCTTACATCAACCTCCCCTCCATGGTGATGTGGGGAACAAAGGCAAGAAGGAAATATAGAGAAAATGAAATTTCATTATAACTTGCTGCCCATTGACAAATACTTGAGGGAGGAGAGTGTAACTTTTCTCCAGAAACTCTTTACTATCTTAAAGTTAATGCTTTACTAGAGGGAAAAATATCTCAGCTTGAAAATAGCTAGGCCTCCAGTATCTTAAGAGTCGTCTTTAGCATATGAAAGTCCTTTTGAAAACCTCCCTTTTGCTTTATCAACCATACCCCTCCCCTTAACTCCCAGCTATATAATCAGTTATTCCTCACAACCTCAGTGCAGCTCTCTTTCTGCCCACGGGTCCTGTCCCCATGCTTTAATAAAATCACCTTTTTGCACCAAAGATGTCTCAAGAATTCTGTCTTGGCCATCGGCTTTGGACCTCCACCGCCATTCCAAAACCACATCAACTATCCCTAAGGCTGAAATACGAGGGAGAAAGTGGCTACTGAAGCTGGAGACAGAGCTGTATAGAGAAGGTAACCCAACATGAGCTGTGTCCTTCACTGCTAGGTACAGCTAGCTTTTGGTAACACCATATCTCTCCTTCCTCTTTCCAATCTCCTGTCCATTCTCCATAAGAGTGTCGCTCAGAGAGAGCCAGAGGGCACGAGCGCCCATTGATGCAGCCCATATGGTCAGCCTCTCTGGGCGGGGTTGCAGGTGTAAGATGGAGAACGGTTGGAAGGTGGACCTGCAGTGGAGGAGAAAAGCATATTATATTCTCTCCTTAGACTAATGACTTGATTCTTAATCATTCTCTTTGAATTTTTTTGTCTGATTTTACATAAGACTGAAAGGGTGTGTAATGTTTGGAGCAGCAGACAGAACCTTTAGTAGGCACATGGAAATGTGTATGTTGGCAGTCTCTACAATGTGTGCTATTTAGCCCCAATAGTCCTCAGCTTTAAGATATTAGTAGAAATCTCAAACTATCGGAAGAACCTTATTCAGCATCCTGATTCAGGTATAAATTAAATAAATATATTATTAATACACCACCTAGAGGAAGACAGAAGTTTTGTGGAGCCTGAAGTTTGTCCAGTTTTGTAGAAACTCTTTGAGAAAAGGATACAAAAGTACGAATTCAGATTTAGCTATGAAAGAAACTATTGATATAGAATTCAAAAACCACATCACATTTTCAAAAGCTGACTAATGCTAAGGATATGACAAAATCCCCACACCACTAAGATATTGTTTTCTTTCCCTTTTGGGCAGAATACTCTTTGAATACTTCTTTATATAAGAAATATAGTATTTTCTATATAGAAAGATAATTCAGCCCTTCCTATGAGATAGTTGATTAAAATTTGTGTGTAGAGATATTTTTACCACTTTCAAGTGACACCACCATGCCAGGTTTTAGAATTTAAGAAAACCACCATAGTGTATTTATAATCATATACACTTATTGATCACGCATATTCTTTTTTTTAATGTTTTTTATTTATTTCTAGGAGAGAGAGAGAGAGAGAGAGAGAGAGAGACAGCGTGAGACAGCGTGAGCAGGGGAGGGTCAGAGAGAGAGGGAGTCACAGACTGAAACAGGCTCCAGGCTCTGAGCTGGCAGTAAGCACAGAGCCCGACGCGGGGCTCGAACCCACGAACTGCGAGATCATGACCTAAGTGAAAGTCGGACGCTTAACCGACTAAGCCACCCAGGCGCCTCGATCACGCATATTCTTGATACAAGTGAATTCTTTTTGACTAGATATCAACGTGAATCAAATTCTCTGCTTACAATTTTAATTTGTCTAATGATTAGAAATTTCCACAGGCTACCTTCTGGCTGTGCACATTTCACATCTTCTTCTCTACCCAAGGCTCTGGTTCCAGGTGCTATAGCATTTGCTCACATTGTGATGTGACCGTTGGACCTGTATGTTTGAGTTATGAAACTGGGTGTGTCTACACAATAGTGTGTTCCTGAAAGCCTCTCCCGCTGGCAACAACCTAACACATAAATGCCTGAGAACCAAAGAAGTGTATCTCATTAAACTTCACTAAACTTGCTGTAAATGTGTTCCTGACTTAACTTCTACTTCATTCTGTCTCACACATGCCTGTAATGACTCCAACTGCAGAGCAGGCCGGGGTGAAAAGAGGTGGCCGTCTTTAACGGTTAGGGTTAAATATTTTATTTTTGCTAAAATGACCATGTGAATACCTCTTTAGATGCTCTTAGCACATTGAGGGCCCTCAAAGCTTAAGCTTCATTTGCTTCATGCTAAACCCATCTTTGTTTCCTGACCTGACCCTTTCACCTAGGAACGCTCGCTCAAAGTGTTTCCTGGGTCGTTGGATGTGGTCAGTTCTGCTCAGGTCCTCTTATGAAATCCAGCATCTTGTGCTGTCTTCAGCCTTTCTAAAATAAGAGCTCTCAGGGATTTAGCCTCTGTGAATGTTGGGCCCTTTTTCTACCCTGCTCCTACTCCCACAGACTTTAGTAGGTATTTAGAAAGGCAAGGTTGCAAGCTTCATTTTTCCTCCAGGAGGCATCTCAGCTCTCAGGTAAACCTACAGGTATAACTTGATACCTGGGGGTGAAGTCACACATATACTACAGAGATTTGAGTCCCAGGCTTCTGTTGGCCAAGAAACCCAGACACATGATTAATATAGAAAACCTCAGGACGACTGGGACCAGGAAGCCTCAGACTGTCTCTCTGCTCACTTGACAACCATCAGTGGTGTCCTTAGAATAATATTGGCCAATATTGTTTATATATTGCCCATCTTGATATTAGTATCATTTTTAGTCCTCTAGATGAAGTCTACATCTAGATGAAGACTTATATCCTGAGATCACTTTTGGACTACTGATAATTTTACTGTCAAGGCATTTGAATGAGCTGAAAATGCTTATAATTTTAAGTGAGGCCAGCATCTGAGGAAACTCAGACTGAAATTCTTGCTTCTTTATTCTGCCTAGTTATGGGTAGAATACCGAAGTCAAAAAGACATCTCTTCAATTCTGGAAATAATATGTTCTTAATTCTATTGAATTCTGTTGCTTGCTTATTTTGCACTTATAAATTTGTAATTTATTTATTCATTTATTTTTTACAAAAAAAATTCTTAATGTTTATTTGTTTTTGAGATACAGAGACAGAAGACAAGCCAGGGAGGGACAGAGAGAGAGGGAGACACAGAATCTGAAGCAGGCTCCAGGTTCCGAGCTGTCAGCACGGATCCCGACATGGGACTTGAACCCATGAACTGTGAGATCATGACCTGAGCTGAAGTCATATGCTTAATGGGCTGAGCCACTCAGGTGCCCCTAAATTTATAATTTAAATAGTGATAGCATACAAATATGCAGATGTGTGCTGCATATATGATATCCATATAAAATATTTCTTTTTTTGACAGGCATTTAAACAAAAGCAATATCATATCCCCATTAGCAGTGAATGGTCCTCCCTACAATTGGCGATACTAGTGTTCAGATATTTAAAACGAGATCAAGATGAGATTGCTAACACTTCAACTATAATTTGGGACACAAATACATATAAAATGAATGCTTCATGACTTCCTGAGAAGGTTGAGTTCAGGCTTTTTTCTTTCATTGTCATGAGGAAAGGATAAACACAGTGCCAGATGAAAGCAGGGAGAGAAATTGCAATATAGGAGATGTGTAAAGAGTAAAATAATAACTCATTTACCTATAATAAATGGTTGTTGCAACATCCCAATCAGGCAAAGTACATTAAAGCATTTGGAAACTGTAAAATGCTGTAGCCAAAAATAATTATATTTGTGTTTTACAATTGTATTTCTCTCTATTTAAATATAAATATTGACCCAATAATCTGTGCATAGCAGGAGTTCTTATTTTAAAAATTCACAAAGGTTTAAATGGATTAAAACATTTCTTGGAAGCCTCATGGTTCCAATTATTCCCGTTAAGTTGAACATAGTTTTCTAAAAATAGTTCACTTTAGAACCATGCAGATTTTAGCAAATAGTATGTTTGAAGACAGTTTTTACTGGGAGAAAAAATTAAGGCCAATAAGGAATACTCATGAATAGGCTTGAATAAATCCAGTGGAATAAAATGTAAGATAAAGAATTACTTCAATATAGTGTTATCTTATGTTTTACCTCCCCTCCCATTCTTATCTGCCTCTTTGTTACACTATTGACAGTGATATTTTCCTATAAATTTCCACTAAAACTCTTTTTTTCCTCTACAGTAGAGACAGCGATCACAGATGTTAGTGGTTCCTGGTGACCTTTTCTTTCCAAATTTTACTTTGATATTCTGGATTAATTCCACAGGATTAATATCAGAGAAAAGAAAGAGAAAAAACCTCCATTTCTGATTATCGTATATGCCCTGTCTGTGGCTCATAAATCTACAGATTATCAAACTGTGTGTTTAGCTTACAAGCTTTGAGTGATGCACACAATATGCTAATCTTTACTTTGCCACATAATTAATACATATTTAAATGTGGATTATATATATGTATATATAAACAATAAATATCTATATGTACTTGTTTATATATATATATATTTTTAAACATTGGACTGTAAAAGACTAGACCTCTATTTTCCTATTTTATGAGGCTAGTCCAGTTATAGCAATAAGGTTAATAAGGTAGTTTATAAACAGAGCATTTTATTTTCCAGATTATTTGAATTGTAAAGGAATAATCTCTTTGCTTAAAATTATTGAGGTCTGACACCTGTAAATACTTTTTAAACCATAAAAAAAAAATAGCAAAGTTGCTCTCACAACTGAAGATCAAGGGCACATATCAAACTAAAAAACAGATGTAACATCTGATTTTTAATTCTAGCAAGACAAAGTCCATATTTCAGTTTATGTCTTTTCTGATGGATTCAGCAGGCCTGACACTGAACAGCATATAATGTCACCAGCTTGATGAGGTGTGACCTGTCCTAAGGTCACTGAATAGCTGAAAAAAAAACCTTGCATATGTGTTCCCAAGCATTGGGCTTCAAAATTGGACAGTGTTACTTGGAAATCTATTCAACAATGATGTTTCCAATTGCTATGCACTTTTAAGGTTTACTTGACTGAAAAGAATATTCTTTGGAATAAATAGCAATATTAGAGATAGAATCAAGAAGCATTCATAATAGGAAATATTGAATTACTGTAGTGTAGCAATGATTTTTACATTTCATTAATGAAGCAATAATTCCTTTACTTTAAAATAGACAGTTTAGTTAGATAATTGTGTCATTTTCTCCCTAGATCAAAAAGTCTATATACGTAAACAATAAAGATCAATATGGAAGGAAGAAAAGCAGTAAGCCAAATGCAGGCTTTGTTTTTATACTTTGAAACTTCAGTCTTTGTTCTGGCCTTCCCTTTCAAATCATGTTTTCATTCAATATATTAAGCATCCTAAACGGTAATCATCAAGCCCAAGCCAAAATTTAGTGATGAGGCAAACCAGTGAATATCCAGAAAGGGAGTTGATGTGTTCATCGCAATATCATCCTTGTTCCTTCTACTTGGAAAATGAAGTTATTTGTATGTCACTAGCAAATTCCTTAGCAAGATGACCTCTGAATCTGTTTTAAAATGGTGGAAAGGGAAGAGCAAAACATAATTTGGTTTCCACTCTCCCTGATATTTTCCCTTCCATTAAAAAAGTCCATTAAAAAAAGTGTTTAAAAGCTCTTGTGTCTGACAGACATTGCAGAAGCAGATAACCATGGCTACTCTGGTGCACATCTGTCAGACATCAGAACTCAGGAGTGTCTGGGTGAATCAATCTCCAGCATTATCCAGAATGAATTATTTGCAGTAAGTCATTTTTTTCCTCCCTGGCATCCTGGTCTTCAGTGTTGAAAGTCTTTCCTGTCTGAATAGGATTCTAAAAGCATTGATAAGCAGAGTTGACATGGCTAGAGATCATTATAAAGAAACATAGCCTTCATAAAAACTGTGCCAATATCCATATGCTTGGAAATGGGTATGATTTACTCTGATACATTTGTGTTTGCTTTCTGGTATGTCTCATAGTTCATGCAGTATTTCTAAGTTGAAAGTAGAAAATAGAGCCCCAGAAGCAAAGGGGAGAAGGACAATTTGGTAGGAAAATTTGCATCCTAATAATAGAATAAAACACTCCTGTCTCTCTGAATGTATTTAATTTTTGAAATCAATTTAAAGAAATAGTTACGTTCTAAAAAATACCCAATGGAAAGTTATGTGCCACATTTGTACATTATCAGGTTTTCCCCTAAAGCTTTCTTAATGTAGAGATTATTTTTCTATAAAGATCAAGGAAATACTTAAAAACATTCTGAATAGAATAAATTACAAACTGCTTAGAGTAGCATAGCATAAAATATAATTTTATCATGAGTGTAGTATTGTACCATTAATTTTCAATTATGAAACTTTCAATTATAAAGTATGAACATCATAGATATTAAACATACCATCTGGTAACAAAGTTAAATCATTCTTATGAGTAATATTTTACCAATCTTTTGAAAATTATATGGAATATCAAGGGATTTTTGATAGAATTTATAAACAAGTCAGGGTTGTGTCAACCCACCCATTACATAGATGAGAAAATGGAGATAGAGACAAGATAAATCATTTGCCTAATATCCCATTAGTCCTTCGTATAGAATGGGAAGCAGGACTATTCTTCATCAATCACACTCACTCTCTACTCCAGGAATTCTTCCAAGATGTAAGGCTGACATAGTAATATGTACAAAATGTAAATCCAGTACTGGGGAATTTTTACCTAACTTCATATTGAAAATGTGCGTAATATTTCACAGTCACTGTGATGTAACATAAGTGAAATATCTTATGATTCTAATGAAGGTTTGATTCATGGCACAATACTTTCTAAATACTGAGGTGATTTATTATTTGAACACTGTGTACTCCTTGAGTCATTGCACGCTCTACTTCAGTTATTAGACACACAATGTACTGTGTATTAATGGATAGAAGGTATACTTTTGCTTTTGAACTTCAGACCTATTCAATGGAGAGAAAAGTAGTTTTCACAATTGTACAATATTTAGCATGTTTAGGAATTTGGATATTATAATCGAATTTTAAAAATAATTTTGTATGGTAAGAGTATAATTTCACCAACATGTCAGCCAAATTGCGGCTTCCTGATGTTGGCATCCTTAAAAACAATCTATAATAAATTGGGGCTTTGTAGAGAATAACAACTGAGACTTCAGATAGTTTCTCCTTCCTAAGAATCCAAAAGAGAGAATAACAGAGGTGTTTCCAAGCATACTTCTCAATACAAAGGGAAAAAATGAAGAATATTAAGAGGTCAGGGATTATATAGATAGGTTAGAGATTGAAAAAAGATGAAATAAACTTCAGAAAGCTTCAGAAAATAGGTAGATATTGAAACAAATAATTAGAAATAAGACACAATATGCTTCCTGGAAATTGTTCCAAAAGTAAGAAATAGCTTGTGCACAGAGAGACTCAAAGGTCTCTCTGAAGCAAGGAAACGTGCTATTAAAGAGGGTATGAAACGGAGGTTAGTGAGAAATAATATCAAGCGAATAGAATTGTATGGGAAGGGAATTGGGTGTTAAAGAGATGGGTGTCCTCTCTTACACTCATGATTTCTAATTTCATACAATTTCATAAGCACAGAATAGTGGACCGAGCTTGGATTCTGGAAGCTTTACAACTTAGGGGTTCTCTCTAACTTTAAAATGTGGAGAGTAATTCCACTTACCAAATAGCACTTTCTGAAATCTTATTATGAGCCAAGATCTAAACACTTTACAAATATCAACCCAAGAGGCCTTAAGATAACTCCTTGAGGTAAGTTCCAATGCTGTTAGGAGGATTAAATGGACAATTAAATGCCAAGGACTTAAGTGAAGGTAGCAAAATTGCCAAATAGTTAGCAATTAGGATCATCGTAGTGAGATGGTCCTCAAAATGAATGCATGTTTAATCCAAATCTATTAAGTCATTGTTGTAGTGATATCACCAATTTCAAGAGAGTAAATTAACAGTTACAGCTGGAATTGTTTGTGAATTTAAGCCTCACTATAGTATCTGAAGATGAAATAAATCACCTATTCATGTTGTAATGTTTCACATTTTTAAGTCAGCTATTTTTATTTGTTCTTTGTGTTTCAGGAGGTGTCTGTTTTCACTGAACACAGATATGCCTTGAAAATGGGTTTCTAATGAGTACATTTTTAGTTTTGACTAGTTGGTTCTGTTCAAAACAAATATAATTTATAATAAAACCTGTTAATATTCTGGTGGAATTTAGTTGATCCTTTAAGTATTTCAACCTCTTGGAGTGCCTGGGTCACTCAGTTGGTTGAGCGTCTGACTTGATTTCAGCTCAGGTCATGATCCCAGGGTGGTGAGATCAAGCCCCGAGTCATGCTCTGCATTGGCAGTGGAGCCTGCTTAAGATTCAATCTCTCTGTCTCTCTGTCTTTGTTTCACTCTTCCCCCCTCCCCCCTCTTTCCCTCTCTGCCCCTCTCCTCTGCTTGCGTGCCCTCCCTCCCTCTCTCAAAAAGTTTTTTGCCTGCTCCTTGTCCACAGTAGTTTTGAATGTCTTTTGTCACTGTGTCAAGGCCAATCAGAAAATCTCAGTCTTCATAACAGAGCTCTGCAGAAATAGTTTGGGCGAGCATTGTCCAACATTTGGAACAGGTGCTGATTCTAAGGGACTGGAAGTTAATGACTTCAGTTAAAGGTAAGACTTGGTACCATATCTCCCTGGTCTGTAACACAAAGCAATTAGGGTTAAGATTGGTATCCTGATTCTACTATAACGTACATGAGCTGGTGCCTGTATCAATTGCAAATGAAGAAAAGGGCAAAGGTCAATTCTTCCCAAATAGATAAGAAATAAATTAGTCTTTCATATAAGATTTTGTGCTTTTTGATTGAGGTATAATTGTTACCTTGAAGTCTAGGTTTTCTAGTTTTCACATATTTGTATATTGTAATGTAGTCAACTAAATAGTTATTAATCAACAAGTACAGTATGAAGTACATGATAAAATGATTTGCCAATTAGGCACATGATTGCTATCCTCACGAAAACTATAATTGGGAAAATATATTTTAGATTTTTTTTAAACAGGGGAATGATATGAATCCCAAGCTACAAAAATTCTTGAAGATTGTGGGAAGTGATTTATGCAATACATTCAACTCAACATGATGGTCTATTTCTGTTATGATTAGGTTGCAACTTTTTAAGACAGAACTATTAAATACAGTATTCTAAGCTGAAGAGTTTATTATAAAAGTGGAGAGGTTGAACTTTGATACTTTCCAGAAAGCCAAAAGAGGAAGAGGCTGGAATAAAGTTTGAAAACTGCTTGTGAAGCCAAAATAAAGATCTCAGCAAAAAATGCAGGGATAGAATATAGGCTGGGCTCTTATAAACTAGCAACCTCCTAGGCTGGGCTTTAGGTAATGCTCTTTCTGACTGAGCATCTTTTCTTTAACAACATGCAATATGCACATTGATTTTTCAGAATAATAAATCCCTCCTAAATCCACTGATGGCAGTTCAACTCTCAACTCTGAGAGAACGATATGAAATCTGGTATCCATCCTGGTGAGTTTCCCACCCTCCCCCCCAACCCAGGATGTTTTCCCCACTTTTATTTTAATTTATTTCTTAGAACAGAGAATCTATGTTGACTCAAATGAGTTTTTCTCCCTACCCTTCTTTTGTTTTCAGTCTTGTCTAGATTCTTTTGAGACTGGCTTTCTGCCAGTTATTAACTCAATAACTTAGTCAATTTCATAAATCAGTTTCTACCTGGATCCAACTGAAATTTTAAGTGGATGTACCAATGATTCTTATGCTATCCCTTTAGCACAGAAGTGATGACTGCCTTCTATGGTGATACAGAGACTGTTTTGTTGCAAAGCTATATTTGGAGTTTGCATAAATTATAAGAAACATAAAAATGAGGCATTTGTCTTTATGGGAAATTGTGCAGAATAGAAATACTTTTACATGCATTTCAAATACTAATTTGTCTCTGAGGATTCAAGAAAATAATGTTTTAAACTTCAAGACTCTTTGAAAACAATGTCCAATCTTCTACAGTTCCAAATAGACATAGACTGTCTAGAATGAGACATCTTTGAACAGAGTTCCAAAGATATAGACTTTGGAGTGATACATCTCGACGTTCAAACCATTCCTCGTGGGACTTCCTAACCACCTGTCAGATTCCTTTATTCTCTACTCCCTCATTGGTAAAATAGAGATTATAGTATATCCCCCATAAAGTCATTGTGAGCATCAAATGGGATAGATGTGATTAAACAGAGGAGGACATTAACAGCATGAGATGACAGTTCTGAGGGAGAAGAAAAATTTATCAAATTACAATAAGCAGTTTGCAGCTTTTTTCATTATAGAAGATGTGCCAGTCATGTTTGGTCTCGCTTTGTGATAACTGAGAAGTAAAGTATATAATCGGGGTAGATGTAAAGATTTTGAGAAGCCCACAAACTACCTGTTTCTGCCAGTGGAGGGTAGTAGGGGGCACGCTATTTGTATGATGGTAGAAGTTTGCAGTGAATGCCTAGACTCTGGTCTGCTATCAATAGAACAAAAGCGAATGCATCAGTTTAAGTAGAGCATCTGACTGTCTTCTATCTCTGTGACATTGTTCTAGGCAAAGGGATGGAGCAAAGAATAAGAGATAAAATTTCCTGATTTCTTAGAGTTTCTATATGGGTGAAAAGGACAGACGGTAGATAAGATAAATAGGTAATTTATAACATATAATAGAAATGGAATAAGTGCTTTGGAGAAAAAAACAAACAGAAGGTGACAGGGAATGCTCTTAGCGTAAAAAGGGAATGCCTCTGGCTTAAGACTTGAAAGAGGGAAGAAGCCATTAAATCTTTGGGACTAAGTGTTCTAGACAGAGAAGAGCAAGAGTAAATGTCCTGAGGCAGGAAGGAACTGACATTCTCGGCATTAGCAGGAAAGGCAACATGGGAAAAGACTGAGGAGGAGTAAATGCCCTCAGGGAGACTTCTGTAGCTTCTAGGCCTTTGTAAGAATCTCTGCTTTCCCTTAGCATGAGTTAGAAACCAGAGGAGAGATATGATAGGGCCTAATATTTCAACTTAACTACAATCACTCTGGCTTCTGTGTTTCAAGTTCTCAGTGATCTGTGAAGGAGATGGGGGGAATGATTTATTTAAAATCTTAAAATGTGAAAATTGCAGCCCCTCTGGAAAACAGTGGAGGTTCCTCAAAAAATTAACAATAGAACTCCTCTATGACCCACCAATAGCACTACTGGGAATTTACCCAAGGGATACAGAAATGCTGATGCATAGGTGCACATGTACCCCAATGTTCATAGCAGCACCCACAACAATAGCTAAATCATGGAAAAAGCCTAAATGTCTTTCAACTGACGAATGGATCAAGAAGATGTGGTTTATCTATACAATGTAATACTACATGGCAATGAGAAATAATGAAATCTGGCCATTTGTAGCAACGTGGATGGAACTTGAGGTTGTTACACTGAGCGAAATTAGTCAGGCAGAGAAAGACAGATATCATATGTTTTCACTTATAGGTAGATTAGGAGGAAATTAACAGAGGACCATGGGGGAGAAGAAGGGGAAAAATAGTTGGGGAGAGGAGGGAGGCAAACCATGAGAGACTCTTGAATACTGAGAACAAACTGAGGGCCGATGCGGGTGGGGAGAGAGGGGAAGGAGGGTGATGGGCATGTAAGAGAGCACTTGTTGGGATGAGCATTGGGTGTTATATGGAAACCAACCTGACAAAGAACTATGAAAGAAAAAACATCGTAAAATGTGAAACTGAAGAGTAAATGACAAGAGTTATAGCATATGATTGTTGAGAACTTTCCCCTCTGGCTAAATCCTTCATAGATTTCACATTACATCATCTCATTTAATCCTTACTAATGTAAGAGCAGCACATATGTTATCCCCATTTTACAGATGTGAAAATGAGCTTATAGTTTAAGCAACTAAGTGCACAGGGCTAATGAGACACATTGAGAAGATCTGATTCTAGAGTTAGGATTCAACTATGTCTCTCTTCCTAGGACATTAGATGAGATTTCAAAAGTTTATGTGTGCATACGGGTTTCCATATATATTTAATTTTTTCCTTTAAATTCTTCTGTCTACTATGAGGCCTAGTTATTAATTCTTAAATAAAATATATTGTCTTTCATATTAATGACCATGAATATGTAGAAATATCTTCATATTTCCATCTACTGTATTTTGTAGCAAGGACAGAAGGTTAGCAACAGTTTACTGTAAATCATATGAGAATTACTTAAATTAACATATGAATGCTCAGCAATGGAAAGATATTTAAAACATTGATTCACAAATACATATGTTCTTTATGTCTTGACAGTCTTTAGCTAGTACAGGTAAAACAGACATGCTGGTTTTTGATGTACAGTGTATTTCTTTTTTTTTTTTTTTTTTATTTTGACACAAAATTTAGCATCCTAATTAAGTCTTTCCAGGAAAACAGCAGATTTTGAAATGGATTGAAATGAATGGATTGAATTGCCTTTGATCTAAATTTCTTCTTCTCTTTCACATGTCTTCTGCTCAGATTCTAGTGAAATAGTGAAAGCCCAACATGTAGTGATTGTTTTTAAGACATTATAAACATTTTTTGAGTGCCTTGAGGGATTGGTTTAGTTTAAATCCTAGTGGGAACATGAAAATCAGGGCCAATCATTGCTTTGACAGTAGAAGGCACCTCTTACTTTCCCTTTCATACAGAAAGGCCAGTCTTCTTGTGCACCCGGTGGTAGACTGAATAATATGCTCCAAAGATGTCTGTATCCTAGTCTGAAACTTGTAAATATGTTACCTTACATTGCAAAAAGAACTTTGAAGATGTGGTTAAGGATTTTTAAGATGGAGAGATCATCTGGGAATATGTAGGTGGGCCCAAAGCAATCACAAGCGTTCTTATCACAGGGAGGCAGGCGATCAGAGAGGAGTGTAGATGTGATGATCAAAGCAATAGTTGGAGTGAGACAGAAATAACCATGAGCTGAGGGAAGCAGGTGGCCTCCTCCAGAAGCTGAACAAGGCAAGGGAAATGGCTTGTCCCTTGGAGCCTGCAGAAAGAACCAGCCCTGCCAACAACTTGAGGTCAGCCTAGTGAGGCTATTGAATTCACTTCTGACCTCCAGCAGTGTGAGATCATACATTTGTGTTGCTTTACCCAGTAAGTCTGTAGTACTCGCTGCAGCAGTCATAGCAAACTAAGACACTCCTGCATTTCCCTCCGGTTCTGTTCCAGTGTCCTCTTGTAGGTGAGACTTTCCCTGAACTCCCTGTGTAGAATAGCTACATTCTTCCTACCCACCTGCCATCTCTATAGCACCTTTCCTCTTCATTTTACACTTCATTGTTGAGTCTCTTCTTAGTGCAGGGTTTCATCTTGGAAGGCAGCTTCATTTGGTTAGTCTCAGGAGTCCACAGGGTGTGGATAATTCACCAGAGGGACATGTTACTATGGTCCCTTTGATCTCATTCACAGATTGGAGCCTGAAGAGCCCACTTAAAGTTTTGGTGGCTGCTTACAGCTGGCCCTACTAAGCTTTTCAATGAATACTTCCTGGCAATATTTGGTTTCTCCAGTTCTCAGGGCCCTCAGAAGCCCCCTGTGCCTTACCTCTATTTTTTTCTTCATAGCTTCTGATGCTATGTGGTTCTTTCCACTTTGGGTGGCTCGTGGCCAATGACTCATAGTTTGGGATTTATAAGGATTCTCCGTCACTTAATTTTGTTGTAGCTATTATCTGTGGGCTTTCAGTATTTGCTTGTTGCTTATGGGAGATTTAGGGAGATCCCAAAATTATGCTTCCACTGCTATCTCTTCCCAGAATCTTCTAATATCATTTTAAATATCCAAAAATCTGGGAATGGAGTATTTTTTTTTGTTTTTATTTTTTCAAACAGGTTTTAGAGAAACACAGAAAAAATGAATATATATTACTTAGAGATTTTGAAACTAGAATTGTTAGTGAACACTTAATAAAATGTCCCAGTACAAACTTATACTTAATATTTTCTTAAGCCAGACCTCTCTTATTTTGAAGGGAAGTCAAAGAAATTTCATTTACTATATGTTAGGCACTGTTCTGAATAATTTGTGTCCATTTGGTCAAATATTCTAAATAGCCTTATGAGGATATGCAGCCACATGTGATAAATAAAGAGACTCGAGCTGATATATTTGATTTGCTCAAGGTGTAGGTGAGATTCTTACAGCACCCTGGCTTCTGAGTGTGATGCAAAGACAAAGACTCACAAGAGAGAAGCAGCAAAGGTAGAGCTCTAATTACAGCAGAAGAGAAGATATGGAGGAGCAGACAGAAAATCATTCATATGGGCTGGGCTAGCACGTTACGGGGTTGGAACTTCAGTAACAGGGTGGGCATGTGGGGGAAATGGGACAAGACATTCTCATCCTAACTCCTGAGTAAGTGAGGCTTAAAATTCACTGCATGTCCTGAGTAGCACCTGGACTGATTAAGAGTGGGAGCAAGACAAGACCAATATGAGACAAATAAATGATATATCAGCAACGAGATATAGGTTTAACAACCTATTAGAAAATCTGTTGACGGGCGCACACACATGAGCAGGGGAGGGTCAGAGAGAGAGACATACACACAGAATCCGAAGCAGGATCCAGGCTCTGAGCTGTCAGCACAGAGCCCATGCAGGGCTTGGACCCATGAACCGTGAGATCATGACCTGAGTCAAAGTCGGATGCTTAACCGACTGAACCACCCAGGCGCCCCTCTCAGCTTTAGTCTTGATCTCAGGGATGTGAGTTCAAGCCCATGTTGGGCTCTGTACTGGGCATGAAGTCTACTTAAAAAAATCTGTTGAATTATTGTGTAATTACTCGTAAGATACATGGAATAAGACTACTCTATTAGAGTAAGCAAGGGTTGCTTTGAAAGTTTCCATGGCAAACAAAAAAGCAAACAACAGGAGTGCCTGGGTGGCTCAGTCAGTTAAGCCTCTGACTTCGGCTCATGTCATGATCTCGCGGTTCGTGGGTTCGAGCCCCGCGACGGGCTCTGTGCTGACAGCCAGCTCAGAGCCTGGAGCCTGTTTCAGAGTCTGTATCTCCTTCTCTCTCTGAACCTCCCCTGCTCACTCTCTCTCTCTCTCTCTCTGTCATAAATAAATAAAACATTTAAAAAATTTAAAAAAAAAGCAAACAACAAACAACAAATGAAACAAAACCCCCCAAACCAACCAGACAGATAGACATCTCTCAGGAAGTCTCTGTATGCCACAGGTTGCCTGTACTTCATCTTTGAAACCAGCAAAAATATTTTGATACCACCAAAATAATACAAATGGTTGATTACAATTTCTTTATTATATTTAAAATGTGTAAGAGGAAAATGAGTTATTGAAATTGGACACTTTCTTCATGTGGCATTCTCAATGCAAATGACCACAAAACACACAGTCATGTGTATATTTTTAAAAGAATGAGTTTCTTCTTTCTTTTTGCCCTTCCTTCTTCCTTCCCTTCCTTCTTTTCTTCTTTCTTAAAATGCAAACTAGTGTTGAGTCAGTTTGTTAGAAAATGGCATGTGATACTAACAGGAACAGTTTGGACCCTTATTTCTTTGGAATGTTGAATACCAAAACTTCAAAGCTATAATTGGTCAAATTTTCTACCATTCTTATCAAGAAATCTAAGCCACCAAGATGTGGTCAAATAATTAGTTATGACAAATGCACTGAATGTTGCAAAGCTGAATACCTCACTAAAATGACTGCATTCTGACTTGATGTTCATGGAATGAAAAGGTCTCTTTGCCAAATTAAAAACCTGCTTCCAATTTAGAGCTTTGCAAATTTAAGTTATTGTCAGTCATGCTGCATTTGATTATGTCATCCCAAGCGTAGCATAACTACCTGCATTATTTCAAAATTTCAAACATTCTCTGAGTCAGCTTTACTTCTCTCATCTTCCCTTCCTTTTCAGGCTCCTTGTGAAGACCTGTCAAGTCTTGATACTATTTTCCTTTAATTCTTTTTTTTTCAAAAAGTGTTGGTTCCGGATTCATTGACACTTTCCCTGGACATGATATATGTTTTTGGTTAGTTCTAGCCTGGCTTTCTTTCTGGGATCCTCTACAAGACATTGTGCATTTGATCATTGTAGGGTTGGATGGGACAGACTGCTAGATTGTAGTTTGCTCGTTAACTTGGCCAGCTAATCAATCAAATTTCTCTCAGAGTTTCCATGGAAGGCAGAACAAGTGTACCACATTGATATGTTTTGCCTGATTGTTTCTCGAGTGGCTACTTCAGCAGTGCTCACATTTATTATCCTCACCTTTTCAACCAAAACTTCCCTACCCCCATACACATAGACTATGCAATATACTTAACTCTTAGGGGTCATAACTATGCCTGCATTTCTGAGGTTTCTGCTTATGTGTGCCTGTTAGCCAAAGTCTTAACATTCTTATTTCTTTGTCTTCACACTGTGTTTTGCCATATATTAGACTTTTATTGCTATTTTAGAAACTGATGGATACACACAACACAAGCACATATAGTGTTATCTATAAATTTGTATTTGTTGGAGAAAATTCCTTTATAAATATTTTACTAAAGCACTGTTACTTAAGGCACTAGTCAGAACTTTTAAGCATATTTATCACAGCACATTTCACCTTTCAACATTATTCCTTTCAGATTGAGTTGTTCTTGGGGAGCCTGGGTGGCTTAGTCGGTTAAGCGTCAGACTTTTGCTTAGTTCATGATCTCGCGGTTAGTGGGTTCGAGCCCCGCGTCGGGCTCTGTGCTGACAGCCAGCTTGGAGCCTGGAGCCTGTTTCAGAGTCTGTGACTCCCTCTCTCTCTGACCCTCCCCTGCTCACGCTGTCTCTCTCTCTCTCTCTCCCTCTCTCTCTCCTAGAAATAAATAAAACATTAAAAAAAAATTTAGAGAATCCTTCTAAAAAAAAAGATTGAGTTGTTCGTTTTTGCTTTATTTTTATTTACAATAATGCTTTCAAAATTATAATGAGGAGGAAAATAAACTGTTAGTTTAAGACCTAGGAAAGAATTCCTCTTCAGTGAAACAAATGAATTTCTTAAGTGTTGCAAGGAGCCATTTGGTTTGTGGAATGATGTCTATTGGTGTAAGACGAGGCTGGGCTAGGAGTGAGACAAAGGCAAATTAGTTGCTCTGAATGGTAAGATAAGAAGTTTGAGTTTCTCTAGGAAGCTTGACAATGAGAGAGAAGATGAAACTGCATGATGGGAGACAAGACAGTTAGCAACTTCCTACATGGAAGAAAGGTAGCCAGGCAAATTCTCCAGTGTCAGAAATAGCTAAGAGACTTTAAAAACAGGTATATGTTTAATTTCAAGTTGTTCTCTATGTTTCTCTGATACGTAACTCCCACCTCCAATTCTGATTTCACCAAAATTTCACTCTAGTCTAGACATATGTAAAATGTATGAGTTGAGCAGTTGCTGTTGTGTACGTGTGAAAGCGTTAGGGCAGGCAGTGTTCAACTGGGATGGGGTGAAGAGGGGAGGAAAATCAAAATAATAAGCAAAGGCAGAACAGTAATATGAAATTCATCAGAATAAACAGTGCTGATGACAGTTGGCAGAAACATAAGTGCTTCCCTCTTTTCATTCCAATTCTGTCACATACAGGAGATGAGACATTTGGTCGGCTTTACTTAAGGGACGAGGTGACCTCAATACTATGAAGCACTTATTGCATCCAGGGGCTGACTACTGCATTGCTGTGCAATCTGTATGGAGGAAGGATCTCTGATTATATTAGTGGCATGATATAAGTTTTAAATTGTGCATGTATATTTACTGATAGCCACGGGTATAAAGAGGAACACGGGAGAAAGGGAAAGAAAGAAGGTAAAGGAGAACAATGAGAGGAAGGAAAAGGGATACCAAAGTTCTCCTATGCTTTTAAAATTGATCATGAACTTTCTGGTGAAATTCCTCTCTCCTCCTTTTCTTCCTTTTTTCTTTCTCTTCTTTTCTCTCTTGTTTCATTCCCTCCTCCTCTGTGTCCTTCCGCTCTCATTTTCTTCTTCACAATAGAAGAATAGATTGAGAGGTAGGAGTGACATGTAAGAATTTGGGGGAAAAGGTAGCTTTTCATCGCAATTGCTGGACTCTTTGGCTTTACTTATATCATGTAAATGGGTGAAGTATCTTTTCCAAAATTTGAAGATGGAGGCCAAGTGTGCACTTACCCAAAGAACAGATCAGGATGTAGGAGAGAAAGGGGTAAGAAGGAAGGAAAGGGCTGAGTGAAGTCTGTAGGGGTACAGCATTGGCTTCCACAGACCAGAAGTATTGGACACCTGGAGCAAGATAATGTCATTAGTGGAAACTCGGAGTGTTCCCATGCCTTCTCAGGGACATCTTCTCGGACTCTCAGACCATCTCCCTGTCATTTTAACTCTTACAGGATTCCTTTTTAGTATTTATTATCACTATAATCAATTTATTAGTTGTTTCTTTCCTACTAGTTTGTAAACTTCATGAAAGTAGGAATTGTAAAGTGCTTATACAGTGCCTGGCCCATAACATATCATCATCATCATCATCCACTAAATATTCTCACCTAATATAATGGGTGGCACATGGTAAATATTTAGTAAATATTTGCTGAAGGAAGAAATGAATGGACAGAAGCATGGAAGAAAAACATAGATTGAACAGGTCAGTGAGTTGGGCTGGGTCTTCCAAAGTGGATGTTCTCATCTAAGGGCTGTACACAGTCAGGTACATGACTTTGTATCTCATTTATATGCCTTCAAAGGATGTTCAAGTGTAAAAAGTATTTGTTTAGGAAAACTAGTTAAAAATTTACTAACATAAACATATTTGAAAAGTAATCCAATTTTAGCAAAAGAATTTATTTTTTTAATTTAACAATTTATTTATTGTTCTTTGTGACCTGCAATAGTGAGTCAGCCATTTTATTGACATTGTTTTGGTGACTTCTGGCCCTGAATTTTACATTGAGATTTTCATACAACTCATAACTGAATGAACGAGGTTTGAATCCAGGTTGCTAATTGTTTTGTGTCATAGATAAAATATATGAATTTATTTATGTTACAGACAGGATTCCACCCTCCCCTCCTTTCAGGAATGCTTTTATTTTATTTGCAACTATTCTCTGGCAAATTCCTTTAATGAGACTTTTTCGCCCCAGTACAAAGTATAAGGTACAGGGCCTCTAACAAATTATTCTCGTAAATGTTGACATAAGTCATATTGCAAAGATGTTGTCAATAGTAATGAAGGGTGTATCCTTTTCAGAGATTATAAGATTTCCTGCTTCTCCAAAGAACAAAGAGTGAAAATCCAAGTTGAGAATTGCCCACAGCTATATTGTGATGACTCAATATCATGACTGAAATCAAGGCACATGATTTTTTTATAGTGTCAATTCTTGAAATGGAAATACCGTAAGAATCATGGTGATTCAGCTGTACGTATGACCCATATTTAAATGTATAAGTTATATTTATAATTTTCCTTCATTGTTTCTGAAATTTTTTTGGAGCTTACACATTCTCAGAAAAAAATTGCAGTACAACAATGTGAAGATTTTAATGACTCTGGGTGTTTTGAAATTATTCATATATGAATGATTTTAGTTTATCAATCATCTGTTACAAAAGAGAACTTTCTGGTATTCCCTGATGACTGATAAAAATTTATAGGACATTAAGTACTCTTCCCCAAATCTCTTTCAAGTCACAATTTAGGCTTAGGTGAGTAAAATAATTACAGGCAAGACTGGACACATCTTATTATTCAAAATATTCCAGTGATTCCCTTATGTGTGTGCTATGAATTCTTACTGGAGCTGATGGCGCTCACTGGGACTTTAGGTAGACTCTAAGATATCAAATTATTTTCTTATACCATTCAATTCAGTTTTATTGTTGAAATAATTCAAACCTACAGAGAAAGTTAACAAATATGTAACAAACATGGGATGCACAATTGAGATTTAACAGATGCTATTTTGCCACGTGTCCTTAAGTTCATACCTTATTTGTATTTGAAAGAGATGAAATGTTAAAGATCCCTACAAAGGGATCTTTATTCTTTTGCTCCTCAAAGGTAACCACTCTTTTAGAGTTAGTTATATCGCCATGTGAGTTTTTGTTCTTTTACTGCTCATGGAATAAATTCATAAACACTATGCAAAATTGTATTGTGTATTTTTAAACTTTCCACAAATAGTATCAAACTGTGTGCATCTTACCGCAGCTGTCTTTTTCTCATGTGAGCTTATGGTTTTGAGATATTAATGCATGCAAATTTAGTTCATACTCTTTCCAGTTATATTACATTTTATAGGAATAAACTACAATTTATCCATTCGATTATGGTGAATGTAGGAGGCATTTCCACATTTTTGTGGTTGTAAACAGTACTGCAGGGAAAGATCCCTGTGCTTACCTCCTTTGAGCAGTTGTATGGGAATTTCTTTAATATAGATTTCTGGAAATAAAATTTATAATTCATAGAGCAAATGCAAAGCTTTTCTGGATATTTCTACGTAATTCTCTGAAGTTGTATAAATTTACCTTCTCAGATCAACATGAAGGTTTATTTTCTCCCATATCCTCACCAACACGTGGATGTTATCCATCTTAAATATTTGTCAGGCCTGGGAGGGGTGAAAGATGAGTCCCTCTTTCTCCCATATCCCTGCATAAAATAGATGGTTAGGATTTGTTACTATGAGACCAGAAGGTACAGTTACTTCCTCTTGTTTCCTTGAGGATCTCCAGCAGAAGGAATTACATTCATCATGTTCCTAGTTTCATGATACAAAATCATTAATACTCCATGCATGATCAGATTTTTATTTGCCTATTTATTTATAAGTAATATCATGGACACCCATGAACTTTTAAACCTCTCTCTTTGCATCCTGTAACCCTGAATTTTTTTATTTAATTTTTTTGATGTTTATTTTTGAGACAGAGAGAGAGAGACAGAGCATGAGCTGGGGAGGAGCAGAGAGAAAGAGGGAGACACAGAATCCAAAACAGGCTCCAGGCTCCAAGCTGACGTGGGGCTTGAATCTACAACCCAGGAGATCATGACCTGAGCAAAGCCAGATGCTCAACTGACTGAGCCACCTAGCCTCCCCATATAACCCTGAATTGTAAAGTGTTTATCATTTCCTTGCTTTTATAGGAAGTGTGTATGTGTGTGTGTGTGTGTGTGTGTGTGTGTGTGTATGTGTTTGCCCTTTGGACTTCATGAAGACAGTATCATATTGAGTGATTTTGGAGACTTTATTTTACCTAACATTACGTAAACTTCATCTGTGTTGTTGCAAGCAGTTATAGTTGCATCATAATCACAGTCTATTGTGTGAAGAAAATATAGTTTTTAAAATATTCTCCAGCAAAGGGAATTTGAATTGTTTGTGATGTTTTGCTTTCTGATTGTTCTTGTGACATCTCATAGTGCATGCCTGTAAGCCTTTCTCTTAGTTAAATTGCTATGAGTTGGATTGGTGGATTGTAGGGTGTGCAAATTGCCAGCTGTACTAATCTTTGAAAGCTTTTGTAAGACTCACCTGTAAAACCATGTTGATCTGTGTTACTCTGTTATGCTTTTGCAGCTCTACAATTTCTTTAGTAGTTACAATGCCATTCAGACATTTTATGTCTTCACAGGTGTGTTTTGTTGAGTTTCTCTCAAAACTTGTCACCCAGGTTTTCATTAAATTTGAATAAAGTTGTTGATAATATTCACTTATTTTAAAATCAGTTGCATTATTAGTATTCTGTCTCCTTTATCGTTCATATTATTTATGTGTTCCCTGTGTCTTTTTAGGCCTCCAAGTTCCTGGAAATTCACTTTTATTTTGTCACCATTCAAAAATCTGACTTTGGGTTTATGCAAATTCTCGATTTCATTGTCATATTCGATTTCATCATTCTAATGATTTGCTTTTCTTTGGGCTTGTTGTTGTTTCTAATTCTAATGTTAAACACTCTTTAATTTTTTAGTCTTCTTTTCCAACATGAGCTGTTAAGGTCATACATTTTCTTCAGTGAGGACTTAACCACTGTCCCCAAATTTTAGTTACAGCATTTTGATTTTTTTAAATCTCTACAAAGTTTAAAATTTCATACCATGTATTTTGTGACCAAATAAAGTTCTTTATTTTTCCTACTTTCAGCTTCTAACCTAATTGTGTTGTGTTCAAGAACATGATCTATATGATACCCTTCATCTGAAAAGTTGTGAGGTTTATTTTATGGCCTAGTGTGTGGTCAACTGTGGTAACCATTTCAGGTGTATTCAATAATGTGTTTTTCTTCTGACTCTCTTTTGGATGAGAGTATGTTAGCCTAGGGTGAGTGATAAAGTTGGGTGAAGTTTCTTCATGTCTAGGCGTAATGTAGGTAAATTACAATCAAATTGTAGATAGTATATTTCTGAGATTGATGAGATAAACCTGGCCCAGATGTGGTGGTTTTGGCACTTACCCAGATGAGTTTGCATGTAGAATTACTCAGGATTATTTATGTCAGGTGAGGTCTGGAGAGGCGATGTCATGCTAGCGGAAAACCAGGGGGACCTCACTCATTTATATGTTACATTCTGCAAACGGTCAACTAGAACCTCCACTGGTGCTGAAGAAATGTAGCTGAGATCTCTGAGGAATGCCTTGAGTACATTGACTGGCTTCTCTATATGCTTCAGGTAGGTAAACCTCATTTGATTTTTCCAAGTGGTGCTGGAAGTGGCAAGTTTCTTATTGCCATTTGTCAGTAAAGTAGTCATGTACCTAAGGTGATACACATTTTCATGTTTCTTGCCAGTTAGATTTTCTTTTCTGCGTATAGTTTGATGAAATCATGTATTTAATCGTTTTCCTTTTCTTATAGGTTTGAACATATCTTTATATATTCTGGACTTTAGGTCTTTTCCTACTGGGGAATGTGAAAGATCTTTCAGATATGGCCTATTTCTGTATTTATGAAGATTTTTACATAACATTTTCAACTCACTGCACTTAATTTTTAAATAACTTTTAGAATTCTACAAATGTTATTGAGTGAATACTAGGTGGTAAGTACTAGATCTTGGGTACAGAGGAGTGAACATAAGAGACAAAGTCCCTATTCCCATCTCAGCAGTGGTAATAATTTCCATGATGACAAATAAAGCAGGGTAATAATCAATAATCAAGTATGAGGTCTAGTACCCTATATCTGGTGGACAAAGATGGCCTTACTGTTAGAGCAGAGAACTTATTAGGTGAGGAAGCAAGTCATGTAGAGATCTGTATTGTGTAAGAAATCTGTCACTATCTGGTGATAGAAAATTTACTCCTATATATTCTTATAAAATATATACATATATATTTAAATTTGCTTTTCATTATTTAGGGCTTCATCTATCTAAAGTGTGTGTGTGTGTGTATGTGTGTGTGTGTGTGTGTGTGGTGTAGTGTGGTGTGAGGTAGGGGTATCATTTAAACTTTTTCTGCATGGACATCTTTTCCTACACTGTGCCTTAAATAGGTCACTTTCCACTGTCTATAATGCTAGCTGTCATATACCAGTAGCTCCATATGTAATTAAGTTTTTTTATAATCTCTTTGTTCTCTTCCATTGTTAGTTCAATAATAATAATAATAGTAATAGTAATTATATTATTTTTTGGGGGGAGTAACTTTGCATTTTACTTTTATTGATTGTTCACTAGATGGAAACGATATATTATTGTTACTATTATTACTATTATTATTGAACTAACATCACATGTATTCAATCACCTTGTTTTTGTAATAAGTCATGATTTCTAGTTGGTTGAATCCTCTTCTTACTACTTTTTTCTAATATGTCCTGGATATCCCTGGCTTTTCACCATAACATAAATTTAAGGATGAGTTTATCTAGTTTCATAAAATGTTAAGCTTTGATTTCAGTTTGATCAGTTCATTTAGTGAAAACTACCACTTTAAAATATTGTTTTGTCATCCAAGAAAAGGATGTATATCTGTATTATATATCTAGTAAGTCTTTCAGTAAAGACTATAATTTTTTCTAACCATCAAGCTTATCTTTAGGTATTCTGCATCTTTTTAACTATTAATGATACTTTTTGTTTTTAGGAGTAACTCTGCATTTTACTTTTATTGATTGTTCACTAGATGGAAACAATATATTTTTCCATGTATTAGCTTATTCTCTGCCACAAATCCATCATTTAGCAAATTTAATTAATAATACTTTTTAAAAGATTATATTTTATAATTGTTTATGCTTTGAAATGTCGTATTTTTATATAATGATCTCCTACCCAGTAACCTTACTAAAGCCTTCATATTAATTTTAATATATTTATTGGTAGGTTTTCTTGGGCTTTCTATTTAGATAATAGTATCATCTGTGAATAACAAAGATTTTTAAAATAATTCTTATACTTTTAATTTGTTTCTCTGTCCTTTTCATGTTGGTTAGAAATTCCAGTAAAATAGAATATATATGTGTATATTTTACTATATACGCATATGTAAAAATAATATATATAAAAGAAATGAAATTTATAGTTTTTAGCATCTACTAATTACATAATTTAAAAATTGCAATTATTTTTCCATTGTTAAACTAACTTTATATTACTGAGATAGCATGATTTGATTATTATGAATTATTAAATACATTGTTGAGTATAGTTTACTAATATTTGTATGATTGTAACTGGACTCTCATTTTCCGTGTTTTACTGTTTTTCTATTTTTTGATATCAAGATTACACTAACTTATAAGAGGAGTTGAGATTTTTTTTATTCCTCTTTTGCTACTTTGGGTAACAGTTTGCTTAACGCAGAAAATGTGTTCTTTGAATGTAGATTTTTTTCTTTAAAATTACCCTTTATGTTTTGTGTTTGTCATATATGATTTTTAAAACTATTAATTAGTTTCTGACTATTAAAGAATTCAAAACTTCTATTCTTGAGTCATTTTGGTAATATAGATTTTTCTAGAAAGTTGTCTACTTACTGTGATTTTTTCAAATAAATTGGCTTGAATTTATACTACTTTATTACAGTTTTTAAGCCTGTATTTTGTTGATAGTTATGACCCCTATATTTCTTCTACGAAGAGTTACTTTTGCTTTGCCTGTTTTTACCTTAATCTATTCTGTCAAAATATGCTCAGTCTGTCAGCTTTTCATAGAAAAGTGTGTTGTATCTTTTGTTTGTTATCATGTTTATGTCAATTTCTGTTATTATTGCCTTATTATTTTCTTTTTTCCTACATTCTTTGGAGCCTTCTCCATTGTTCTTTGTTAGAAGTGTTGTAATTGTTAAAACAGGTATTCATTCATAGTAACTGAATATCATTTAGTACTTAAAAAAGTATATAGTGAAAAGTTCTTTCCTACTCTGATCCCATTTGCTCAATTTCGATGTAGAGCTTTTATGCAGTCATATTTGTACACACAATCACACAATGATTGTTCCTTTGTTCCTTAATAGCATATATATTATGTTTTAGTAATCTATGTTTATTGACTTTAAGAAATTTGAATGTTTGGGTTTTTTTTTTTAAATAGTTGGCTACTATTTTATTCTATATTTGAATAATTATTTAACCATTTCAGTTTGGATGAGCATTGACATTTTGACACTTTTGCTGCTACAAACTGTGATGCAATGTTAATATTTTACTACATTTAACTTATTTCTCTTTACACATATTTTTGTTGAAACATTTGGAAGTAATTTTAATACATTATGATACCCTTACCCTTATTTTTTTTAACATACATCTCTGAAGAAAAATGCTATTCTCTTATGTAATCACAATTTCATTATCATACCTAAGAACATTAACAAAAATTCCATATATTATCCAAAATACAATTCTTATTCAAATTTCATCAGTTTTCCCGAATACATCTTTTTTCAAAAATCCAGGTTCATGGGGCGCCTGGGTGGCTCACTCCGTTAGGTGTCACACTTTAGCTCAGGTCATCATCTCTCGGTTCACGGGTCCGAGCCCTGAGTCAGGTTCTATGCTGACAGCTCAGAGCCCGGAGCCTGTTTCAGATCCTGTGTCTCCCTCTCTCTGCCCCCCCACCCCCCAACTCATGTTCTGTCTCTGTCTCAAAAATAAATAAATAAACTATAAAAATTAAAAAAAAAATCCAGGTCCAGGGTTAATGGGGGTGGGGTGGTGTAGAGTGGTTTAAATGGGTGATAAGTATTAAGGAGGACAGCCTTCCGGTTGAGTGCTGGGTGTCATATGTAAGAGATGAATCACTGGGTTCTACTCCTAAAGCCAACACTGCACTGTATGTTAACTAACTTGAAAATAATCATAATAAAAAAATGTGAGGTCCAATTGAGTTTCACAAACCACATTAGGTTGTAATATCACTTTAATTTCTTCTAATATAGAGCAGTGCTCCTCCTCCCTTGTTTTTGTATTACAGCGACTGTGTTTGAAAGTCCTAGGTTACTTGTTAAATCAGTTTTCTCTGATTATGGATACTTCTGATTTTTTCCCATCAGTGAGTTCCAGGTTAAATATTTTGGGCAGGAATTCTACATAGGTAATATTGGTTACATCAATAGGCACTATCGATGGTATTTACTTTGATAATTGGATTAAGATAGTGACAGATATGTCTCTGTGTTATAAAAGGTCTGTTTCTTCTTTAAAAATTATAAATAATATTTGGAGAGATAATTCTAGATTATGTGAATATTCTCTTTTTCAACAAGGTTTCACCCAGCGGTTTTGACACTCATTAATGATACTTATCTGAATCGATTATTGCATTGAATTGCAAAATAATTGATTTTCTCATTCTTCACTCGTTTTACATATTTTAGCTGTGATTTTTTAAAGAAGAACTTTTGTTTTTACTCTCTTCTCCCTTCTCTCTTTCTTGCCTAGGAAAGCTATATTCATCATTTTAAAAAATGATTTAAAAATTTATTTTTCTTTGCCATCATTATCTTTCCTGATGCTCAAATTATCCCAGGTTTGGCCAATAAGAACTGCTTCAATAAAGCTCCTCTTTTTAACCAGCTCTAGTTATTATTGAACACATCCTTGATTTATGGAACTGCATTTCTCTCAATATGAATAAATTTGAACATCTTTTCATATGTATGAAGCCAATCGTATTTATTTTTCTGTAAGGGATTTATTAGTATCCTTTGCTAATTTTCTATTGCACAGTTATTTTTATTTCATATTGATTTGTATAAAATTGTTTAAAGAAATTAGATTTTTAGCTGTAATATTAAATATATCATTTAGTTTTCAACTTTTTGATTTTTTTGCCACATGGATTCTAAAATTTGTATCCTCTTAATATCATCATTTTTATGGTTTCTGGATTTTGTGTGAGTTAGATAAACTTTCTGCACTCTTAGACTCTACAGGAATTCTACTATATTTTGTTACAGTACTTCTGTGATTTTGTTTTTATATTCACATACACTCTGGATCTATTAGGATTTAATTTCTGTTATGGTGTGTAGAATTGATTCAACTTTATGTTTTTCTAAATGGTTATCCAGCTTTCTCCACATCATTATTGAATTATTCATATTTTCCTTCCTAGTTTGAGATGATGCTTTTCTCATGTAATAAAGCTCTGAATGTATTCAGGATAATTTGTGTGTTTTATATTCTGTTCTATTACTATGTTTTTAAAGTACTAATGCCTCAAAGGTTTTTTTTTTTAAGTTTATTTAATTATTTTGAGAGGGAAAGAGAGAGTGTGAGCAGGGGAAGGGCAGAGAGAGAGAGGGAGACAGAATCCCAATATCTTTTCATTTGCTCAAGCTGATCTTTTTAAATATAGGTTTGACTAATTTCTTGTTAATTCTATTATTTGGTTTTAAATTCATTATTGTTATTAAAAATGACATAAGTGCTTTGGTTATTTCATATAATTGTTTATATATATATATACATATACACATACACATGAAATCTGCTTTTCTATGCATTTATTTTTATTCATTAGCTTGCATATACTTTGATTATAGTAGGGATTTTTCATTATTGTTGTTAAACATTTTGTTTCTTCTGGCAATTATAAAGTAGAATTTTTGCCTTTGATTTTTCATGTTTTTAATGCTTAAGCTCTTTTTTCTTATCTAATTGCAGTGGCGAGTACCAAATAGATAATGTTGAATGATAATTGTTGACAGTGAGTTTCTTTGTCTTATTCCTGACAGTAAGGGGAATGTTTCTAGTGTTCTCAAGTACCAAAGAGCTTGTGCAAGGCAGTGTGTCCCTTTCCAACTGGTTTTATCCCAGTTCGCCTCAAGTGAAGGTCTTACTAATTGCAATACAGCAGCCTGATGGGGGCTATTGGGACTCTACTCCACTAGTCTTGGGGTTCTTGCTGCCATTTGACAGGTGAGTGAGTAAACTACAAATCTCTTTCTTAGAGTTTGCATCTAGACTACTTTCAGTATCCACCACTTCTCCGGAAAAATAATGTAAGATGAAGAATCATACGCTAGTGGTCTACTAAAGAATGTTTTAATGAATACTTGTAAGGGAATACAGAAAGCAAGTCAGTAAGAGTAAAGGAAACAAAGATACAATTTCAGGTAAAGTCCCAACTTTCCTATAGGAAGAACTCTTAAGTCTCTCTTTTTTTTTTTTTTTAATTTTTTAAATGTTTTATTTATTCTAGGAGAGAGAGAGAGAGACAACATGAGCAGGGGAGGGTCAGAGAGAGAGGGAGCCACAGACTGAAACAGGCTCCAGGCTCTGAGCTGGCAGTCAGCACAGAGCCGGACGCGGGGCTTGAACCCACGAACCGCGAGATCATGACCTAAGCGAAAGTCGGAGCTTAACCGACTAAGCCACCCAGGCGCCCCAGAACTCTTAAGTCTCTTAAATAACGTCTCTAAGAAGGGATTATTTATTTCATGAAAATTTCGAAGATTTTACCAAATTCAAATGTGAAAAAAATGAGGCCTAGTTTTTCATTTTGTTCTTGTTTTTTGTTTTTTTGAATCAAGCATATCCTTGAGTACCACTTAAAAAATATTTTTTAATGTGTATTTATTTTTGAGAGATAGAGAGAGACAGAGCATGAGTGTGGGAGGGCCAGAGACAGAGAGGAGACTCTGAGCTGTCGGCACAGAGCCTGAGGCAGGGCTTCAACCCACAACATGTGAGATCATGACCTGAGCCGAAGTCAGACACTTAACCAACTGAGCCACTGAGATACCCCTCCCTGAGTACCACTTTAAATTGTTATTCAGTTTTTCAAGTTTTCTATTTATTCAATTTTTCTATTTCTTTTAGTCATTCGAGAGTCTAATATTTGTTTTCCAGAATTATGTCCATTTATACTAGGTTTTCATACTTGGCACATAGTTATTATAGCCTTTTCTTATTTAAAATCTCCCTAGCTCTCTAAGATAGTTTCTCTTTTTCTTTATAGATTTAATGAATTTCCTAATTTTTCCTTGCTCATTTTTTATTAGACTTTTATTTATATCAGTCTTTACAAATAATTAAAATTTGTTGGTGAGAATGTTTTCTATTGCCTTTTTATTCTTTCTTTTCTGCCTCCTGGAATTATTGTTTTTCTTCTTCGAATACAGTCTTTTTCTCCCAATTTTTGTGTTGGATATTTGGCTTATTTACCCTAAATATTTATTTTTAATTTTTAAAATTTTATTTTTTATTAGAATATTATTTTAATGTTCGTTTATTTTTGAGAAAGAAGGACAGAGTGTGAGCAGGGGAAGGACAGGGAGACAAGGAGACACAGAATCTGAAGCAGGCTCCAGGCTCTGAGCTGTCAGCGCAGAGCCTGACGTAGGGCTCGAACCTGTAAACGGAGAGATCATGACCTAAGCTGAAGTCAGATGCTTAACCAACTGAGCCACCAGGCACCCCTAATTTTTAAAAAAATTTTAAACATTTTAATTCCAGTATAGTTAACATACAGTATTGCATTAGTTGTAGGTGTACAATATAGTGACCCAATACTTCCATACATTACTCACTCTCATTCTGATGTGTACTCTTAATCCCTTTCCCGTATTTCACCTATTCTTCCCCTTCTGCCTCCCCTGTGATAATTCTAAGTTTGTTCTTTATAGTTATGAGTCTTTTTTAGTTTGTCTCTTTTTTTCTTTATTCCATTGGTTTTTTTTTTTCTTAAATTCCTCATATGAGTGAAATGATCTGGTATTTGTAATTCTCTGACTCTTGTTTCACATAGCATTATGCTCTCCAAATTCATCCCATGTTGTTGCAAATGGCCCAATTTCATTCTTTCTTATGGCTGAGTACTATTCCACTGTGTATACATATTACCTCTTATTTATCCATCCCTCTATTGATGGGCATTTGGGTTGCTTCCATAATTTGGCTATTGTAAATAATGCTGCAATAAACATAGAGATACATATACCTTTTTCAATTAGTATTTCCATATTCTTTGATTAAATACCCAATGGTGGAATTACTCGATAATACAATAATTCTATTTTTAATTTTTTAAGGAACTGCCGTACTGTTTTCCACAGTGGTTCCATAAATTTGCATTCCTAACGGTGCATGAGGGTTTCTTAATATTTTGATTAATGCAACTTACAGCTTTAAATTTTTTTATTAATTTTTTTACTGAGTCTCATAAACTTGAACATAGATCTCTTATTTAATTTTAAGTATTTTGTGAATTTTTTCTTATATTTCTTCTTTAGTATAAAGATAAATTGATAGTATATATATTTTTAATTTCCAGACATGCAAGATGTATATTTTTCATTTTATAATTGTTATTTTTAATTTTGTTTCATATGACAAGGGTGTATAGTGTGCATTATTTGTAACTATTAGGATTTCCCTTATATCTTAGACATGGCTTTTTTGTTGTTGTTGTTAAAGCTTTATATATACTTTAAAATAATCTGTATTTCCTATTTGGTGGATAGGAAGTTCTCTATAGAGCTACTGTCCTAAGGTTGTTAATCACATTCTTTATATTTTCTTTCTTTTTTTAAAAATTTTTAATGTTTTATTTATTTTTGAGAGAGAGAGAGCGTGAGTAGGAGAGGGTCAGAGAAAGAGAGAGACACAAAATCTGAAGACAGGCTCCAGACTCTGAGCTGTCAGCACAGAGACCGATGCAGGACTTGAACCCACCAACCCGTGAGATCATGACGTGAGCCGAAGTCGACGCTCAGCCAACTGAGCCACCCAGGTGCCCCTTTATTCTTTATATTTTCTGTAGTTCTGCTTATTTGTGTGCTTGGTCTGCTTCTGAAAGGATTATAAATTTTCGACTAAAATGCTGGTTTAAAAATTTTGAATTTTTACATAAATACAATAAAGTACAAAAATATATGTGTACAGCCCAGTGAATTATCTCCAAGTTAAAAAACTAATGTAATCTATACAGGTTGTTAAATAGCACATTACCAAGACTCTGGAAATGCCTTTGTATCCTGTCTCAGTCTCTAGTATCCACTTATCTCCAAAGAAAACCATAAGAGTTCTTACCCCATAGAGTCATTTGGTTGTTTTTTAAACATGTAAATTAAATCACATAGTATGTATTTTATTTTGCATGTCTCCTAACATTATGTGGGAATTTTCCATATTTTGGCACTTAGCTATTGTTACTTTTTTGTGTGTGTCTTTATTTTGCTGAATAAGTAAGGCGATATATCTATCCATTCTACTGTTTATGGACATTTGTGTTATTTTTATTATTGGCTATTATAAATAAAGCTACTATGAATATTTTCATCCATATCTTTTTGCACATGGATGTCCTGAATTTGGGGGGGTTATATTCCTAGGAATGGAAATTATTGGTCAGAGGGTATGTGTCTGCTTAACATTAGTAGATTCTACTAAATGACTTTGCATAACGAATGCAACACTTTGTACTCCCGCCAGCAGAGTGTTGCATCACACTCTTGACCACTCCAGCTGTTGTCACTCTTTCTCATGTGAGCCACTATTATGATGGGAATTAATATCACATTGTAATTTTGCTTTTAAATTCCCTAATGAGTAATAATGGTTTTGCAGTTTTTAAAAAATGCATTGACCATTTTATCAAGTGTCTGTTCAGATTTCTTGCCCATTTTCTATTGGGCTATCTGTCTTTTCCCTATCCATTTGTAGGAGTTTATCATTATGAATATGATATCTTTGCCAGCTGCAAATACTTTCTCTTATTTTATGGTTTGCTTTTATAAGTACCTAACCATGTCTTTTGATGAACTGAAATTCTTAATTTTAATATATTTCAATATATCTTTCTTTTATGATTAGTACTTTATATGTCCCTTTTAAGAAATCCCTGCTTACACCTGTTGAAGAATATGTTTTATGTCTTCTTTTAGATTAGCAGTGTCTGTTAGAACCATAATGTGAGCAAGAAATTTGTACCAAATTATAATTTTAATTTTAAGTAGCTGCATAAAAAATAGAATGAAACAGGTGAAATTAATATGAATAATACAATTATTAAGGAGATTATTTTATTCTTTTTTTTTTAAATAAGATTTCAAATTCTAGTGGATATTTTACACTTAGAGCACATCCCAGTTGGACTAGCCACATTTTAGATGCTGATAACCACATGTGTCTAATGACTATCATATATCATATACCAGCCCAGTTTAGAAGCTTTAATGATATGCCATTTACATTTAGCTCTGCCACTCGTGTTGGGGTGTGTGTGTGTGTGTGTGTGTGTGTGTGATAGAGTATCTTATCTAACAAGGAAACTATGTAGCTTATAGAATTAAAGGAAGATCTTCAGGATCTAGAGCCAATCTGGGTCCCTTAGGAACTATATTTGGCCTTGATGATGCTGGGATTTTGTAAGTGTCTCTTATCCCTTCATATTCTCTTTTATTTCATGAGAATTTACTAAACATGACAGGACACATGGCCACCAGTTGTTCTGGGTCACATCTTTACACCTTCCAATGGTTGAAAAACGATAAACCTAATTCTGTGTAGTAATATCTTGGCTCAGGTCACATTCCTATACCCTGCAACCAGGAAGAGTATTATTTTTGGCCAGGTCATTACATGTCCATGTTTATAATCATGAGACATAAATTAGTATCAGAAAAGGGAAGCTATCACAGTATATGATGTCTGTTTCTTCCATAACTTAGAGATCTGGGGTTATCCGTTGTATATAAAAAGCACTACGTAAATATTTGTAAATAACACTAGGGTATCTTCCTAATTTGACAGGAAAACTTAAAATAAGGACTGAAGCAGGAGGGAGAAAATAGATTCATTTGCGTGGAACTCATTTTTATGATACACACATATTTGAAGACTATAAATTCTTAGTTTATAAATTTAGGACTGTTGATTATAAGGGTTTGTTAACATTGAAAGCAACTCAACATTTTCTTTGTACCCTGAGTATTATGCAAATTTGTGGGTGGCTGGAAGAGGTATGCCTGTGGATTTTATAACTATGTGCAGCTTTACAGAATTTTTGAATATGACTCTCTTATATGATAGTACAATCCCTTTGGCCATTAGTCTGACTTTTTTTCTCTTTACATATGTTTTAAATACTGAAAATGAGGAGAATGTTATTTAGTATTGAAAGAATATTCTTTTCTTCTTTTAGAATTTAACTTCCTGTCTGAGTGGTATCTTAGTCTCAATTTATTAATTCAGTCATTTAGCACAAAATTTAAAATTGAAGTATGGTTTGGTGTGAAGTACAGATAAAAAGTTATTTCCTGGGTTCCCAGTGTTCCACTTTTAAGCCCTATTTCATCAGCACTAATCTGCTCTCCTTTTGGGGGAAACGAAACAGGCCACATTCCTGTTTGTGTGAGGGGCATCTCTCTTCATTTGTGTGAGGGGGAGATCAGGCAGGGAGGAGAAGAGAAGAAGAATTTTCCATTAGCTTTCTCTTTTAAGACTATCAACAAGATTGAAAGAAGGAAAGGACCCATTTTTACTTTGTGAAAGGCATAACAACAGGGAAAAACTATTCTGGTTGTATAAAAACCCTGACTTGGGATACCCAAAGCAAAATATATAGGAATTAGGTGGAGAATATGAAAAGGAAATGAGACAGCTGCATTTATTTGGATGGGAGAGCATTGACATGGTATAATTTTCTCAGGTGCCAAAATAATTGAAAATGGTTTTGACCTTCTTTCTCCAGGCTGCTTTCCTAAGGGCGGTTTCTTTCTTGCATCCTCTGACCTTTCCACTACCTCATCCCCACCTCTTGCACCCAAGTTTTTTGTTTGTTATTCTTGTTCAGACATTTTGAAATATATTTAATGCTATTTCTAAATGTAGCTTCAGGGTAATGATAAGGTCAAATTGTTCCCACTGCATCTAAAACTACCTATAACCACAGCCAGAAGCAATATCTAGAATGAAATCTTGCCATTTGCTACAACGTGTACAGAACTGGAAGGTATTATGCTAAGCAAATTAAGTCAGTCAGAGAAAGTCAGATGCCACATGATTTCACTCATATGTGGAGTTTGAGAAACTTAACAGATGATCATAGGGAAAGGTAGAATTCCTTTTCTTTTGGTATTTGTTTTAGGGGCACTAAATTAAGAAAGTTAGTAGGGTTTTAAAATGTTTGCCTTACAATTTTAAGTAAATATTTTAATTTATATTTCCGATTCATTTAAATTTATAATCATGATTTAACAATAGTTCATCCATGTTAGAAAAAAATCATACATAATATCATCACCTTCCAAATAGTCCATGTATTCCTTTTTAAGTTTTTGCCATATGCATAGTTTTATGTCATTATAATCACTGCTTAATTTTTAAATTAATTGTTTTTGGTAATTCAGTGAAACAACATGCAAATGAAGAATATATATCTTTTATTTTAGGACAACACCAAGAGTTTATGAGAATCAGAAAACGGCTGTTTTCTGGAGTCACTGTGATTTTTAAATTTGTCACGCTTGGGTAGTGGTTTTAAATACAAATTTATTACTGGTAGCAAGAAATAATTTTTGTCTTTTAATGCTGAGTAAGTCTCACAGTTGTGTGTATGACAGCAGCTACACAGAATCAGGAGCTGTTAAATACTAGATTTGACTGTATTGTTCAGAAACCCAAAGTAAAAAAATAATAAGCAGAAAACAGGAAATCTAAAATTTTTTGTTATAAGTAATGCAGCTTTGGGTTACGATCTATTATCAAAACAATTGCACGTAAACTGTTTTTATACGTAAGTTAAAAAAGAAACTCCTCACAAAGCGGTGATCATTTCCTGTTTCATTTTTCATTTTCTTTTCGCGCGAAGAGCTTTTGTCTCTCACTAGGAGTTGCTTTAAATCTCTGGGAAGGTCTGTTCCCAATTTACTACTTCTGGATTGGTTAAGATCTCTTTTAAGTGTGTGCTTTGTTCTCTGAAAAGCTTAGGTCAGTTGAGCAACATGCTGCTAATGTTTGGAAAAAAAAAAAAAAAAAGAGCTGAGTAATGCTGGAGCCTTCTCATGTGGCTGATGCAAACCTGGAGAATTTGCATCATCATTAAGCTGGAATAAGTTGGTGTGACAGGCAGGAGCTTAAATACCAGCCCATGAGGAAGCTGAGCTGGTCTGTAATGATAGGGCGGTAGCAGCAGCCGCAGCAGCAGAGGTAGTCAGAGGTGGTGGAGGAGAGAGAGGGAGCGATAGAGAGAGAGAGAGCAAGAGAGAGAGAGAGCGAGAGAGAGCACGAGTACCATGAACACACAGGTGTTTCTGAGGAGTAATTAGGTAGCTGTGAAGGAGAAAATACATCTTTTAGTTTTTACCTGTGAACACAATAGCACTGAGAGAGACAAGGGGAAAGCAAAGAGGAAGACATTTGGTCAGTCACACCAAGAGAGACCAAAGTTGAAAGTTTTGGGGGTTGTTTTTGTTTTTGTTTTTTGAGGTTTTTTTTTTTTTCCTCTGTTTCATTTTTCCCGTGTGTCACTACAATGGTCAGAAAGCCTGTTGTGTCCACCATCTCCAGTGGCGGTTACCTGCAGGGGAATGTTAATGGGAAGCTGCCTTCCTTGGGTGGCAAGGAGCCACCTGGGCAGGAGAAAGTGGTGCTGAAGAAGAAAATCACTTTGCTGAGGGGCATCTCCATCATCATTGGCACGATCATTGGAGCAGGAATCTTCATCTCTCCTAAGGGCGTGCTCCAGAACACGGGCAGCGTGGGCATGTCTCTGATTATCTGGACCGTCTGTGGGGTCCTGTCTCTGTTTGGTGAGTGCCGCTTCTTCTCTGGGGGGATGTCTGCGGAAGCTGGGCAGTTTGCTCTCAGGGAAAGCAAAGAGTAATTTTTAAGGAGTGAATGAATGGCAAAGGCTATGCCAGGTTTTCTGATTCTTGTTTAAGTGTGCGAACCACCCAAACACAGCGTCCACTGTTGGCAGGATCCTGCATTCCCCCGAACTGCTTCCGCAGCCGGCCCTCTCTTCTCCTGACTACGACAGACAGACGCTTTTCTGACTTTTCCCTGTGGCCATGAGAGCAAAGGCTAACGTTGATGACCCGAGAAAATACATGTGAGCTTTCTGTACCGGGCGGTTGTGCTCAGTTACGTGTGTTTGAGGGATCTTGGCAGTTGGCACACTGAATGAAACACCTGTGAAGTGAAACCCAGTGTGGCCTATTTAAACACAGAACTGAGTATTCAGAAGTTTTACAGTGGATTTTTTTGGCAAAACAAACTGGGGGGGGGGGTCTTTTTCTTTTTAATTTTTTAACTTGGTGTGCTTGTCAATTCCTACTACTATTACAAAAGTCCTTGCCGTGGAAATACGTGTGGTGGCACATACTCAATTCCTGTGATACGTGGGAATATTGCAAGGATCTGAGCATATTTCAAATTTTTCCAATCTCTCCTCTCTCCCTCACACCTATTGATGTTTGCAATATAAAGAGTAAAGCAGAAATTGGGTGCTAGTTTTCTGTGTTTGTCCAGATCTGCTTTCTTCGTTTACAGTTTCCTTGGTCTTCAGGGACATAGATAACTTGTCCACCTGTTCACTGAGTTAACCTGAACAGAACTAGTAGTAGAAATATGATTAACAATTTTGCTTGAAAGTCTACATCTCTTTTATTGATTTGATATTAATAGCACAGAGGTAATAGATACCTTTCATGGGGTGAGTAAATTACTAGAAAGCTACCTGAGTTAGTTACAGAGGTGACAAAAACTGGTGAATGGTCAAAAAATAAATAAATTTCATCCACACTATGGGGGTATATGTCTAAGGTGTATCTTGCTTTTTTGTGGCAACCAGGATGTTTTAATTCCAAAAGGCCCTGCTCTTTAAAGGTACTAACACAAAGCTTTGTCCTAACTCTGGGACTAAGTACTAACTCTTGGTCCTACATGGACCAATCCATTCATTCTTGAGGTCTTGTGGTGTTTTAATGCTTTGGTTTGGGTATTCATCTAGAGAAGTCAAATTTCCATTGGGAGGAAGCTATTTCAAGTAAAACTAATGAAAACAAAGCCTTAGTATAGAAAGATCGTATAAGAATTATTTTTAGGTTTTTAAAAAGAGTTGGTGGTAGAATGCCAGAATATGGTTCTGGTAGGTACATTTATAGACAGCGAACCTATTCATTGCTCTTCTTAACTGACTTTGTGCACCCTTAGTCTTTACTCTTCTACAAATACTTGGTAAATTGAGAATAAATCAATGTCTAATAGGAAAAACCATAACCAGTTTGCTGGACTTTTCATACTTATATACATGCAGTTCCCACTATGTGATTTGATTTTTATACACAATAAAAGGTTATTCAGATATAGTAAAATGGATTGCTGTGAGGATTAAACTAGTTAAAATGCTATTGTACTATGAAAATATGGTTCTGCCTAAGTGTACCAACTCAACAGAAGCTCAGGGGAAAAAAAAAAGCTAAAAGGACTAGGTAAGGTTACATTTGAGTTGATATTCTTTGATTACTAATCCCAGGGAGCATGCTCCTGTATTAATCTACTTATCTGTATTTACATTTTGTCATTTAAGTTCCTAGGAGCTTTTTGACAGGAGTGCTTTCCTAACAGGAAGCAAAGCAAAGTGTAAGGAAAACAAATACTTTCTCTTCGAACTCTAGAATTCTGAGACTAAGAGTAAAGATTCTGTATATTTGGTTTACAATTTGTTTTAAGGTCAGGGTCAATACATGGATTTTTACATCTTGTTTTGAGCTGTTCTCATCTGGGTAAAATGGTTGGAGATTGAGACTTTTAAATGAAAATCTCATTCCTCTAGAACTCAATTTAAACCTAGGGTAACCATCCTGGAGTTTCAGCAAAGCAGACACAGGTCGAGGTATTGATTCTCTAGCAATAAATTCTGAGGTACTTCAGGCTTTCTGATAACATTTTAAATAGGAAGCTCTTTTGTACTGGCTCCCAACATGGCGACTGGTTTCCAACAGAGTGAATTGCAACCAGTGATAATTAGTTACAAATAGGCAAACTATATTAGTGATCCTCAAATATCAATCTTCAAACTAGGCATTTTAAAACCATCCGTATAGAGGTGACTGGGTGGCTCACTGGGTTGAGCATCTGACTCTTGACTTTGGCTCAGGTTATGATCTCACAGTTCATGAGTTCAAGCCCCATATGGGGCTCTGTGCTGACAGCATAGAGTCTGCTTGGGATTCTGTCTCTCTCTGCCTCTCTCCTGCTTACTCTCTCTCTCTCTTTTAAAATAAATAAAAATAAACTTAAAAAATAATAAAATCATCTGTAAAAATTTTAAAATAAAAGATTTGTTTGGCTCCCTCTATTGGAGAGTCCGAACTGACTTGGTAGAGAACAAATGTAGGGTATGGCCTTAGATTTTTGAATTCATTTAAATAAAAAATTTACTTCCAAGTGATTCTGATACAGAGTGAGGTTTGGGAATAGGACAAATGATAGTAAGATATCACTGAATATCCAAATATTATTCACGTTGACAGTTCTGCATAAAGCTTTACTATAATTATTTCCCACTCTTTTAGTCTCTAAAGTAGCTCAAGCAAAAATTTGTGTTACATTTGAATACTTTGCAGTATGAATAGAATTTTTCACATAGTACCATGGCGTATCTTTCATTCTTGTGGTAGTTAATTGCTCAAATTAATAGGTATATTTCATGAGGTAGCTCACTGTATCAGGGCCAGTACTGTCCTTGGCGCCCAATATTGCATTTTTACACACAACTCCCTTATGAGGTAAGAATTGAGATCTCTATTTTACAGATAAAGAAACTTACATTTGGGGAGGTCACAAAACTCGCTCAAGACCATGTGGATTGTATTGCAAAATGCTGAGATTACTAAATGTTTATAATTAATTCTACCCAATATACATAAGTTATAGCATCTCTTTCTAAATAGTATGTTGTTTTAACTACTCAGAAGTGTAGAAAAAATCTTCTCTTTTTCTCAGGTTTGATTGAGATTCATAATTCTTAATAATATATATTTTTTAGAAGTTTGTCTTGACCATTTCAAATAAAATTACATTGTTTGAATAGAATGAATTAGATCCCAAATATGAGGAAGTTACAAGGAGAATTTGATGGCTCCTAATGATCAGATGACTGTTACTTCTCTTCAAGACCTCATTCAGACCAAAGGATGTAGTAACATCCTAAACATAAATATTGTTGTATCAATTCTTTTTTTTTTTTTTTTAACGCTTATTCGTTTTTGAGAGACAGAGTGAGGTGAGTGAGAGAGGGGCAGAGAGAGAGGCAGACACAGAATCTGAAGCAGGCTCCAGGCTCCAGGCTCTGAGCTGACAGCACAGAGCCCAGAGTGGGGCTCGAACTCGCGAACCACAAGATCATGACCCAAGCCAAAGTCGGACACTTAACTGACTGACCGACCCACCCAGGCACCTCTATTATATCAATTCTACCTTGGGCTGACTAGCTAATATCTTAACTTTGTACCTTTGTTTTATGAATACTTCACAGGAGCCTTGTCATATGCTGAATTAGGAACAAGTATAAAGAAATCTGGTGGTCATTATACATACATTCTGGAAGTCTTTGGCCCATTACCAGCTTTCGTACGAGTCTGGGTGGAACTGCTCATAATACGGTAAGAACATAGATAAGAAAACAGTTAAGGAAAAATAAATCCATTCATTACACCCTTCTTTAAATCATCTTAAGTTTTTTTAAACTGACTAGAAATATGTATGTCATGTGACTATGTTGTAAACATGTGTATTTCAGGATGTGAAATCTATGATAAAATACCTCTGTCAGTGTTTTTAATGCAGTTTTGTCACTGGCAATAGCTCTCCATTCATGGCAAACTTTTATTAAAGTATCTGATTTTCTTTAATATTCTATTATCCTCTGATATTTCTGGAAAGTATGTTGACTTGAAAGGATACAAAGCATCAAAATCCACTGTGATAAATCGTACGTTTTGCCTGGCCAGACAAAATTAAATGTTATGCTAGGAGGAGGAGTTTTTCTTCTTGTAGATTCCATTGTCATTTAACTTTCCTCTGTTGTCGTGACTAGAAACTTCTGTGCGTAACAGCTTAGCGTGTCACTGAGTTTTATATTTTACACACAAAAATGACTTGACGTAAATGACTCACTTCCTCTGGTTAAGCAAATCAGTGAACTAGAGTTGCAAAATATAAAAGTTTTATTGCTGTAAGAATATGTTCTTTCTAATTGTCTTGGTTTAAAATCCAAACAAATAGTGCTAAGTCACTCTGAATAGCAAATTTCCTTTCACATTGTGGGAAACCTGTGATATCATATGTACAGTTTAGAGTATCACGGTCCTTTAAGGTAACAGCTACCATAAGATGTGACTAACACATCCTGATTGTAGAGCTTAACAGTAATAACTGGAGAAACTTGTTCTTAGTGTAAACTTATCAGACATACACAGCTGAGAGCTCCAGTGAGCTTTTATCCTGACATTTGGGGCATAAGTGGGAAATGCAGAGCTAATAAGTATTGATTTAACACTACCCATGATTTTTAGAGTCAAAGGCATCTATGTCTTTTTTAACAAAGAGATTAGATTGATATTTACTTCTCTGTTGAGTCTGTTCTCATTTTAGACAATTTTGCATTATTTAAAACTTGTGATATGAAAATTATGCTAAAGAGGTACTTTGTTCTTTTTCTATAGTGTGGAATATGCTTGGGATGTACTTTCTGCTCTTTTCTGATTTATCTGAATATTACTCTTCAGAGGTTAGCCTAAATCCTATCTTTTCCACAGTTAATTTCCTATTCACCCTAGTTTCTATTTCTTTTCTCTCTTAATTCTTTTGGGAAAAAAATGCAGCTCCCACTTCTTATTTGACATTCAACATGATATCTTATATTCCTACTTAATATATCAGGTGTCTATGCTCTGTTTCTCCATCAAAACTACAGGCATTTTAAATACATGAAACCAAGTGTCACACTTTTGAAACTATTATACATCTTAATCAGTGTCCTGAGCATTATAGATAGTAATATTTTTGAACAATATTAAATTATTTTTGAATAATTTAGTTCTTTTTGATTGAAAGTTTAAGATCATAATATTTTGAATTCGACATTCTCAGCATTCAAATGAGGACACATGGAGCACCTGAGTGGCTCAGTCAGTTGAGCTTCTGACTTCAGCTCAGATCATGATCTCATAGTTCATGAGTTTGAGCCCTTTGTTGGGCTCTCCATTCTCAGTGAGGACCCACTTCTGATCCTCTGTCTCCCTCTCTCTCTGCCCCCTCCTCTGCTCTCTCTCTCTCTCAAAAATAAATAAATATCAAATGAGGACTATACTTATTCAGAGTGCTGGGTTGTTAGGATGGTAGGCTTTGGAGCCTGATCTAGCTGCATCTGAATCCCTCTTCACCTAGGTATATGTTGCATGGCTTTAGTTAATTGCTGGGCATTATGATGAACATGACCATTCTGTTCACAATAGCACAGATACAGTGCTCACTCACTTACTTATTCATTCCTTAAACAGCTACTGAAAGGTGAATGGTCAGTTAAAGAGTCTATAAGTGGAATGACACACAATTCTTGCTCCCAAGTAGCACATAATCAAATGTTACTTACATTGAAAGACAGCTGCTTCATGGTGTGTGTGTGTGTGCATGCGCACATGTGTACTGACAGAGGAAATGACCCAGATATATTCTAGAAGCTTTTTTTAAAGGATTCATATATTCCTTTGTAATAAGAGACTCACATTGCTAGGTTGGTCTTCTAAATAAACAGAGTAATGAATGACTTGTGGAGTGACAAGATACCTAGATACTTTAAGATTTCTCATCTGCTCACAATAACTGTGGTGCCTAAACACTTAAAATTATGCTTCAGGGTGAGCACTCTTGGCAGCAGAAATAATCTGTAGAACACAGATTCCAAGAAAATAAATATCATATATTAGTACATAGCTGGGGTCATTAGATTGAATTCACACATTAACTATATATTCAATGTTTATTGGGTTTCTACTTATGATAGATACTGTACTAAATACTGGTGATAAAATAGTGACTAAGTCTTGAACTCATGATGCTCAGGGTCATGTGAGGGAAATAATTATCAATCAAGAAATCACATAGTGAAGATAAAGTAGCTACTGTGATCAGCACCATGAAAGGGAAGCCATGGGCCTTGGTAAGGGAGTATACTCAGGGACCTCTCACCCAACCAGAAGGGTAAAGGAACTTCCCTGGGCCAAGGAAGATTGAACAAAGATATAGAAAACTACCAATGAGTTGTAGGGGCTCCATGTAAAGGGTATTCAGCTCTTTCCAGTGAGAAGAAGCAAACTAAGAGGAAGGGAATGCTTAGACCAGATGGAACCTTCACAGACTATTTTGCATATCCTGAGCATGTTTTGAAAGCACTAAATATGTGATCAGGTTTTAATTGAGACACCAAAAATTTACAAATGATGAACAGGAAAAATAGTCTTTTGTTGGGGGGTGAGGGAGAGCAGAGGGTCTTTAGGAAAAGAAGAAAAAAATTGTATGGTGCTATTGAGTACAAGCAGGCCAAATTTGGAAATGATTGTGGTTGGTTTTCAGACAATCTAGAGTGTAGGATAACTACGAGAAAAGAAGCTGAAAGAGAAGACTGGCATGAGAAGTTAAATAATTCCATGAACTTGCCTGTGTATCTAAAGAATATATGTTCATATATACATCTATTTAAAGGCACATGTAATTTTCTCATAGCAATATTTGAAGGATTAAAACAGAATGGTGTGTTACCTATTTTACTATAGACCTGAACTTATTTAATTTTCTTTTTCATGTTTTCTCAGTTGTATAAAATTACAAGAGAATTTTTTTATTTTGCAACTTATAATTTGCATTTAAATATTTCTATGAAAGTAAGAATAATCACTTGGCTCTTCACGTACTAGAGCCAAGTGATTTGTCTGTACTAGAAAAATAAGAATGCAATGTCAAGGACATAAGCATATATTTTCAATGAACAATTAATGCTGTGGCTGGAGCTTAGTTGTTGACTTATTATTATTTTTAACGTTTATTTACTTTTGAGAGAGAGAGAACGAGAATGAGTGGGGAGAGGCAGAGAGAGAGGGAGACACAGAATCTGAAGCAGGCTCCAGGCTCCGAGCTGTCAGCACAGAGCCTGACATGGAGGTCTGAACCCACAAACTGTGAGATCATGACCTGAGCCGAAGTCAGATGCTCAACTGACTGAGACACCAGGTGCCTGTCTGTGGTTGTTGCCTTATGGCGAAGACTGCTTCTTAGAGTGTCCAGCTGCCAGGATCTCAAATAATAAACTAGATTTTTAAGGAAAAAAGTCAAATATAGGAGAGCAGGAGCAAAATTGATAACACCCAGTCTTGCTTCCATGGATGTGTGAAACTTAAGCTAGCCACCGAAGTTATAGGTAATATTTCATTTGGAGTATCTGCGACAACCCAATCAAATATGGAGTTTGGAAAATTATAGGCTTTCGTAACTAACATGCTCTTTACGTTGACTAACATTACCTCAAGGTAGAAAAGTTTAGCAAGGATGCTATTTATTATTTTCTTTTTGTTAACCTGAAAATTTTCTTTCCAGCCCTGCAGCCACAGCTGTGATTTCTCTGGCATTTGGACGTTACCTTCTGGAACCATTTTTTATTCAATGTGAAATTCCTGAACTTGCAATCAAGCTCATTACGGCCGTAGGCATCAGTGAGTATCATAGGTCCGAATATGAAAAAGAAAAAAAAAAAAGCAAAAGTGACTGATGACAAAATTTCTTTAGACTTTTTATATGATGGGACTGCTCTCCACATCATGCTGTTTTTGCTTCCCTTCCTTGCCAAATTTGTGTTGGAAAATAAAGAAAAGATTAAGGATTTAGAGTGATCCCTGGTATTACATTACATGCCAGTTTTGTATTGGGTCAATAGAAACAATGGTTAATCTTCTGATATCGGCAAACAAACCACTTTATTAGTAAAATAGCTACCGAATTGTACATGAAAGGAGAATTTTACAGATGAAGAGCCATTTATTTTATGGGCTTTTGAAGTAGAATATTCTCCTTTCTCACTGATAATCTGTTAAATGAAAACTCACTTATCCTCATGGCCCGCTGTTCCTGTGTTGGGTGTGTGTGTGTGTTGTGTTGTGTTGTGTTGTGTTGATATCTTCTATTCTGTTAGCAAACTGCCACTCTCAGTGTTATAGTTTTAGCTGCCCATTGATGGTCATGACAAAGTCTTCTTTTTAATACTTGATTACTAGTAGCACTTCTCAAATTGGATCTCCAAATTAGGAATTTGTTCAGTTTTATCAATGTGCACAAATTCTAGATGGTTTTTAAAAGAAATGAAAAAGAGGAGCATATACAACATTATATAAGTGATATGGAGCCAAACCTTTGAATAGTGTGGGATACAATAATACTTCTAGATGCTAATTGAATCAGTTTGAAGAATCAATATGATCATGCTTGATTAAGTTTGAACTCTGGAAATAGAACGAAACCCAGGAAGAAGTAATTCCATACTTGTGAAGAATTTTCACAAGTTATGCACGCCTAACATGCTCCAGTAGAACACTGAAGGGAGTACTGTGCCATTGCCACTAGAGAGGTGAGTGGTTCGTTTGCAGGAATTACCTGTAAAAATCTCTCTAGTGTAGATACATGAATTTTTGAACTTAGGTTCATCCTGGATTTTCTACTTTATCCACCAGACATGTGCACACTATTCTTCTGTGAAATCTTTGAAGAAAGACAAAGAAAAATATTCAAGGTAGACCTATTTGAATTCCAGAGAGGTAATGGTAAACGTAACTCATCATGCCCTTAACACACACTACCAATGTGAGACTCAGGGACAAATCATTTAGCATGTTACACCTCAATATTCTTGGCTGCAAATCCTGTGGCATCTCAGAGAGTGTTTGGTGAGGATTAAATGATTTTCACTGAGACAATGTGTGTATAGTGTTTGGGTCATGCCTGCAATTTATTAAGAACAATTACAAATGGTAGCTGTTTATACTCTTGTGGGAAAATATCATGTGACGTTCCATGAGACCAGGGGCCCTTGCACTGCCATATTTCCATGCTCCTAGTATGGCATGTGTGCTCAATAAATATTTGTTGACTGACTGATTTTATGCAAAGAGATCTAAGGAATTTTCCCTAGCATAAAAGTCTACTTGTTCAACCTGGAGGATTACACATCTTCAGTTTTCTCAGGCAGCAGGACAATGGTGGCAAATGAAACACAGTTTGCTCAATGTAATTTTCAGAACTAATACCATGAGCTTCTGTGGGATGAACTATCTTAGCATAGTAGTTACAGCTTAGGCTTTGAAGGCAAACAACCAGGAATTGAAACTTAGTGTCACAATTTCTTAGTTGTGTGATCTGGAGCTAAATATTAAAACTTCTTAAGCGTTACTTTTGTTTATTAGGAAAATACTTGTAAAAAGATAATCTGTCTTGGATAGCTGCAGACAGATGAAATTACGTCAGGTTTTTAAGGCCTTTAGCAAAGTGCCTTGGCCATAGAAAGTACTTAATATATCTGGCGTCCCACTGAGGGATTGGACTAATAGCCATTATTGTAAGCATTATATTCTCGTCCCTCAAATGGCTGAGGCAGAATCATACCATGATTGTTATATTTGAAAAGGGGATAGAGAGAATATTTTTGAGAGATGTGTAAATTTACAGTAGAAGTTTTAAAAGGTATCTTTAGGTGTAGGCGCATGTATTTCTCAACTTAAATAAAAGTTATAATTAGCAAATGTTCAGTAGATTTTATGTAAACACAAATCCATAACTATTGCCTGCTTTGGACTTGAGACGGATAATGGCAATATATTACTATCTTGGTAAGTCTAGACTCTTTTCCTTTATCCAAATGATATTAAACATTTTTTGGAGGGAAAATCTGTATTTTGGAGGAGGAAATGGAAAATGTACAGACTAAAATTTTAGCTCAATTATACAGAAGGATAACTAACTGTGTTCTGCTTTACCAAACTTCTGTAATGGATATTGGTGATAAAATGGTTCACAAAGCCTTGTAAAATCTTGGATGAACCTAGACATCTTCCATTTTTGCCATTGGCTATAACATTAACTGAAAAGTTGTGATGTTACATTTGCAAGCTTGAGATTCTGAGGAAATGTGTTCCTATAATTTGGAGAGATTTCACTGAAAGAGAAAATAAGGTATTGTTATGACTCAGTGGTAGGTAATGTAAATCAGTGGTCTAACTGGGAAAGTGAAACTAACTTTGAGAAGGATTTAGCTTTAATGGAGCAACCAATCAGGGGTGGAGATAGAGATAGAGAAGGAGACATTTACCTGGGGGCAAATCTCTCACATTCCAGTTATTTTTTTTTTTTAATGTTTTATTTATTTCTAGGAGAGAGAGAGAGACAGCATGAGCAGGGGAGGGTCAGAGAGAGAGGGTGTCACAGACTGAAACAGGCTCCAGGCTCTGAGCTGGCAGTCAGCACAGAGCCCGACGAGGGGCTCGAACCCACGAACCGAGAGATCATGACCCAAGCGAAAGTCGGACGCTCAACCGACTAAGCCACCCAGGCGCCCCTCTCACATTCCAGTTATTAAAAGTGAGTATAGGTGATAAACTTGCTAAGGGCAGATGGCTGGTGAGACATAGAAAATAGAGTTTAATTGTATGAATTGCTTTCCTGTATTACTTGGGGGAGGAAAGATTTCGTGATCATATGAAATCTCTAGTTCAAGTGTAGAAAGAGAGCAAAGCTGAACGATCTTGTTACAATCCAGTCACGGGAAAAAAAAAAAAAAGAGGTTTGAAGTTTTGTGAAATACTAACCAACCATTTGAGAAGTGATCCTGGGGTAGGAGTGGGGAAGTTACTGAATGCTAATCGATCTGCCCTTTGTTTAAAGTACTGGACTTCATTCATGTCAAATTAATAAAGATGAAAAGTTTTTGCTTACCCAAATTCCTGTCTGTTGCAGTAAACATGTCAGGCACAGGGAGGTCTAGCCGGGAAATCTATCTTAGACATTCGCATTAGGTGCTCTCTGCTAGCCCAGCATGGACATTACTCCCTTCTGTGTGACACTGTCAAGTTTCACTCTCCTTGTGGCTTTGGTAAGCATTGAAGGATGTTCAATACTTACAATGATATCCAGTCTTTTGTTCTGGTCTCCTGAAACTATTCCCTATATAAGTATACAATTGAATGGCAGAATATTGTAATAAAAATACTTTCTTCAAAATATGAAATCTAGTCCCAGATCCATTCCTAACAATCTCCAATCTGAGTTTCCTTCCTAGCTTAGTGTGTACAGGTGAGTAAAGAGCCCCACCCTGCTTCTCATACCTTGTGGGAATAATTAGAAGAAACAAAGAAAGTAACACCATGATTCCATTATAAGAACAAATTAGCCCCTTTCATTACTAGATGACTGTACTTTCTTTTCCCAAACTGTTTTCCTGCCGTCATAGAATTACATGAAAGAAAATCAAGTTCTGAGCTAGCATTTCAAAAACATATAGCATGTGGAGTGGTTTTGCTTAAACATTCTGAAGACTGGCTATGCCTATCCCTTTTCTACCATAACTAAATTACCAAGACAATGAATTCTTAGGTAGATATATGTGGTATTGAAATATATAAGTACTGAAAAACAATAACCATATCCTTCCGGAGGATGACAAATAAAATGTGGGAAATCCCTGCCAAGATAAACATGAACCTTAACAGAGAGGCAGAGCCACTAGGAGTTCGAAGCAGTTAGGTATGTTAGTGAGATCATGTTATGTCTTTTGAGCTACTTCCTCACTGTCACCTGTGAGCTAGGGGTAAAAAAAAAAATGGACTCTGAGGTCAGTTTACCTAGGCTCCAATCCTATTTTCACACTTACCTGTGTGAACATGAGCGAGTTAAATACCATCCCAAGTTTTAGCTGCCCATCTGAAAAATTATGCCGGCAATGATGGTGACCACATTATAGAGAGATAAAGACTAAGTAACATTATCCATGTAAAGTTTTTGTACAATATCTGCCATATAATAATAGTTTACAATTATTTGATGCTTACCATTTTTATTCCCAGCATTGAGATCCTAGATACAGATTGTCTCTCTGTTTTTTAAAGATGTTTAGAGCTAGAGGGGCTTATCCTCTCTGAAATTAGTATATTCAGGCAATGAATGCTAACAAAGAGAACGGTAATTCAGGCAGCTGTTACGAAAACCATTGGACTGATCGACTGTAACTCACCATGTAGCATCCCTATATTTTATTGATTTAGCATGAAGTCAGAAGTCAGAAGCCAG